>NC_056744.1:607743609-607938609 GCF_019279795.1 Protopterus annectens
TTCCAGATGAATGAAGAGAAGAGGATTCTGAAGGCAAGTGCCTTGGAACAAACCCAAACAAATAAACTTTATAGAAGTCTCACTTGTGAAACTGATAAAGTGTATAGTATGATTAAAAGTGAACAGGCCTTCTGCTATGCATATACATGAGTCTCACCATTACTGAAGAACAGGGGTGTATGTCATTAGAGAAAGTTGCCCACCAAACTTTTCTTGTGACAATACCAGACTGTGGCTCCAGCAGGAGACCAGATATTCTTTATGAAACATAGGATAACACTAACAACCTGCATCTTTATGCTATGTGCACTAAATGTTCAGTATACATTAGGAAACTATCTTACAAAAGTTTTTTTTTTTTTAATACGATAAAGCATGGGTGGCATAGTGTTTCAGTGCATTGGGATTTTGGCTTATACTAGGGTCAAGAGTTCAGTCCTCATATCTGGTCACTGTCTCTGTATAGTTTTCATACTTTAAAATGTCTCTGAATTTTCTTTTGATACTACGCTTTCCTACCATTTCCTAAAAACATATTGGTTGACTGACTCCTCTAAAATGTCCGTGTATGAACAGTATATTGTATTTACATGTATCTTTGCCTCTGAAGCCTAGGTCATGGCTGAAGAAGTCTAAGAAAGACCAAGTCACTTAACTGGCTAACAAATAAATACAGTTTTAAAATGTAATTTGGTAGAAGCCTGTTGAAAAGCAGTTCAGTATTGCATTCATTACGCCACATGTAATAGATAAAGAGCATTTCCCATAGGGATGACACACCTTTTTTGTCAAACATGTAAAGGATAGTTCTAATGATCTGCATTTCTCCGTTACTTGGTTCAAGTCGGCAATAAAAAGCAATGTTGTCCTAACCCTAGCAACTTTGTCAGACTCTAATAAGACAGACATGAAAAGGTCTCTAAATTATTCATCTCAAAAAAGACAGAAAAATTAGAATGAAAATTATTTCATTTTGCTGAAGCTGTAAACTATAAAGGACACACAGTGTTCCAAAACATTCAGTGCTGTTTACTCGTCAAGTTAAAAATTAAATACAGAAAACATGGCCAGATTTTGCCAATACAACTTAGTCAAGTTAGAAAATAAAACAAACAAGGCCATTAATTCTGCTCAATTATATCATTACAACAAGTATAGAAAATATATAAGACATTTAGGGCTAAAATATCCAGGCTATAATTCTTACATTCCCAAGTATATACAGATATCTAACTATTAACAGCTTACTTATTTTTTTTTTTCTAATTAAAAATTACTCAGCCATAACTATTTGATCCTTCGGCTGAGTTTTCTTGTTAATATCTATGCATCAATAGGAATGAATTTCCAGACTGTAATTCAAAATGCAAGAAAACATATAAACAAAATTGAAAATACAGAATTATTCACCCCAGAGGAAAGCAGTTGCTCTTTACTTTCTTACATTGCTCCCTTATTAAGAAAAGAGGTGATATAAGGACATCAAGATAACAGATTACTTTCACTGTGAGCGTTTTTATAATAATGTGAAACTGATCATTATGTAACAGACGATGAGTCTGATACGAATGTACCTTGTGTATTCAGTTATGTCTATTCTGAAAATGAACAAGTCCCTCATTGTCACTTTCCATCTACCTTCATTGTCAACTCTAGCATTTTATTCATTTATTTATTAATTTATTTATCTGTTATGTTATTAAATGAACTGATCTTGCCTGGACCATCTTCTGCCATTACCCAAGCCACAATGACAAAGGAAAACACAACATATATGGATAAATTAGTGTAGTCAGTCAGGCAGTATGCTTTTGGGAGGTGGGAGGAAACAAGAGATCCCACAAGAACCCATGGTCACACAGGAAGAAAGCAGAAAAAGTCCACATAGGGGATGACCAGAGGTCATGAGTGAAATCCAGTCCCCAGAGATATATGGCAGAGATTTTAGAGCTGAACAACTTTATGAATGGACTTTGGTCTGCTAACCTGAATGTAAACACTGCAGTAAGGTTATATAGGTGCAATTATTGGAGGATAAGATGGGGAAGTGGAGGAAACCTGCAAATGCTATGACAATAAAACATCAAACTCATACAAAAAAGTACCAAATATTATGAACTTGCTTCTGTAACTCAGTTAACAGGAGACCTACATGAAAAAACAATTACTTAATCTCACAGTATACCTAGTCCTTTAGATATTCTGATCTTGTTATCACTGTCTTAGTAGATCTGGTCACAGTCTGCTTATTGGCATCAAGGTAGTCAGCACCATAGTCTGGGTCTTAAACAAAGTCATACCCAGTGATGCTTGTCAAGCCCAAGTGGTTTCTTTTACTGCAACAGGGTTTAAGAAAAGAACAATGCCTTCTGAAGATATGATTGTCATTTGCAATATCAATTACAGAACCCTTGTCCATTATAACCTTAAAAGGCTGTGGTTAGGAAAGAGGTGAGTAGCTGTCATGTTTCTATAATATGAAGCTTCCTACTTCAGGACTGGGCATGTTTGTCTCCTGATATCTGTACAAGGTTTGGTAACAAACCAATTTGTCCAAGGACATCTTCAACTGGGGTCCAGCCCCTACCAGTGCTCCTGAGCAGCTGCCCGATTGCTTTCCTCTGGAAGCAGTCGAGGGTCATTTCTCTCTGCATCTACCAGCCTGGCATCTTATTACTACCGATGTTTGGGTGCAGAGAATAATATCCAGAGGCTACCAAATACCTTTCGACCTACTGAACAAATTTATCAAACCTCAAAAATTCTGGATGGTCACAGTACAGTCCATTCTTCCCTTCCTAGGGAGGGACAATTGTATGTGTTCTACAGACCTACAGGATGAGTACTACCACATAAAGATGGATCACCACTCCCGGAGGTTTCTTCGCATCCAGCTGGGAGCCAATCACTACTAGTTCAGGGCACTGCCATTCGGTCTCTCAACAGCCCCCCCCAAGTGTTCATCAAATGTATGGCAGTTGTGGTAACCCATCTTCGACTACAAGGATTCCAGGTGTTTCCCTATCTAGACGACTGGCTCCTTACTGCTCTGACCAGGAATCTCCTAGTCCACAGCCTCTTGCACTCAAGATCTCCCTCTCCACTTGGGGATTACAATCAAAAATTAGATATGTTCCCTTTATCCAATACTGAAGTTAAAAAGCTTGTGTCGCTAGTCATAATGTTTTGATAAGGGTTTTATCATATACTTTTTGCAATATAGATGGTGTGGTTGTTTACATAGGGTTATGAATGTATTTACAGTCACAACATCCCATGAACAGTATACACTTCCTTACTGTACATAATGTGTTTTAACAGCTGTAAGTGTAACATTTACTCACAGGTACACACAATGGCATAAGTGATGCTTCCCTTTGTCTTCCTTTTTTCGATCCCTTTTTCTCCCTCTTTCCCCCCAGCACACAGTACTCATACAACACCGTGCACAACTCATTTCTATGGTATTTGTATGTCAACATGTACAGTTTATACACAGATATCTTTACCTTCGTTTCAATTTTATAAGAATGAGTGGTTATAGCCTGGGCTTTTATTAAATCCATGTATATATAAATGTAAGACACGCGACCGCACAAAATCTGCTATATTAACATTTTAGACTCAACAAAATACATTTTAAAGTTAAGTATACAATGTATAAAAGATTTCTGATGTCTTATTTAAATATATACAGTATATACCTGTTGCATACACTGTGTTTTAATTGGTGTAAGATGTAATGGTCTTAACATCCTACTTATAGGTACACACACTGGCACAAGTAGATGTGGTTGCTCTTCCTCAGTTTGTTATTCTTTGTGGAGCCTTAGCTCTCGTTCTTCTATATTCCTATTTTTCTTTCCTTTCCTCTTATGCACAGTACTTACATATACTGCGCATAATCTTAGGTCTACTGCATAGTATTTGTATGACAATATGTACAGTTTCACACACAAATATTTTTGCCTGTGTTTTAACCTTGCAAGAATGTGCATTTTCAGCTTGCGTTTACTAAATTCACGCACATACAATTTTAAGATTAGCGAACATATAGAGCTGCTATATCAGCATTTTTAAATTAATAAAACAGATTTTATAGTAATGTAACATAATGTTAAAAGATTCTTGATGTCCTATTTTTATAGAATCCGGGTTTCAGATAATTAAATGTTTTTTATGTACCTTTAATTATTTTAAATTGTTAACTAGCCACGGCGCTTGTATTTTGGCGACAAAGCATTGCTTTAAATGTAGCTGTTGCTTTGTTGCAGTTGTCTGAAGAAATCCCACAACTTGGTGGGACGAAAAGTGCTTAACAGTATTTCTTTGGTGAATAAAAAAGTTATCTACAGTCAACTTTTTGCTCGTTTGGGTGTGAAGTGCTTGCAGTCCACAGCATTCGTGTTTGCAATTACAGTCAGCAAAGACAAATCTCAGATGTCTCCAACGAAGACACTGGAATTTATTGGAGCGGTCTTCAACACAGCATCCTGTGAAGCTTCTCTTCCTCCTCACAGGCTTTTGAAAATAAGATACCAAATTCATGACCTTCTTCCTCACACGTTTGTACCAGCACATCTTGTACTGCAACTCTTGGGCTCCATGGCAGCTGCTATTACTTTGGTACCACTGGCGAGACTGCACATGAGAATCCTGCAGTGGCTCCTTTCTGCACAATGGTCATTGTTAATCCACCCACTCAACCAGATGATACGCCTTACAAACTTTGCAAGGAGGAAATGCTATGGTGGATGGAGCCACAAAAGAATCTTTGGTGTCAACTGTTCTGTCTTCCCCAACTCATAGCCACGGTGACCACGGATGCTTCACTATTAGGGTGGGGGGGGATTTTCAGGGAAAGACTGTCCAAGGCACCTGGACCCCCTTGAGGCCAACTTGCACATAAATGTCCTGGAACTGAGGGCAGTTCTCTTAGCATTGCAAGCGTTCCATGCATCCCTGCCTTCGGGGACCATTGCAATTTAGTCAGACAACATGTCAGCCATCTGGTATATCAACAAGCAAGGCAGAACCAGATCTTACTCCCTGTGTCAGGAAGCCATGAGGATTTGGTACTGGGTGATAGCTTCCACTCGCTTTCTTATAGCAATGCACATTCCCGGGAATTCCAACCTTATTGCGGACAATCTGAGCAGGAACATCCTGATTCCTCACAAATGGTCCCTCAATCCTGTAATAGCAGCTCGGATCTTCCAACACTGGGGCAAGCCTTGTTGCGACCTGTTTGCTCCCCCCCCTGAATTACAAATGCAGGAGCTATTTTGCCTTGATCCCCCCATCAGGGGGAACCACCGAGGGATGCTCTAACGTACGATTGGCCCCCAGGTCTTCTGTATGCCTTTCCCCCATTTCCCCTCATTACAGAATTTTCCCAGAAAGCTCAGAGGTTGAAAAGCAAAGTGATCCTCATTGCTCCCTACTGGCCACATCAAGTCTGGTTCCCATTTCTATGGCCTCATCTGATTCACAGCCTGTGAATCCTGGATCATTCCCAGAACCTGTTATCCCATCATCAGGGACTGAGTCATCTGAACCTGCACAGTCTCAAGCTCACAGCCTGGTTCCTGCACTTCCAGTGATTGCCAGACTGCCTGACATCCCATCTCCTGTTCGTGAAATTCTTCTGGTCTCACACAAGCCTTCCACTAGAAAGGTTTATTCTAGTAAATGGACTAGGTTCTCTATTTAGGTCAAAGATCAGAAATTAGACCCTTTCTCTAAGCCTATTCAAAACATTTTGCAATACCTGACTACTCTCCTGCATGCAGGAGCTTCAGCTTCAATGATCACTGTACATTTAGCAGCTATCGCCAATTTTCATAATGGTCTTGAAAATTCTTCAATTATGTCACACCGCCTATTCAAGACCTTTTTGAAGGGAGTATTACATGTTAAACCTCTGGTCAAGCCTTCCTTAGATCTCTGGGACTTGACTCTGGTGCTTCAATCTCTTACAGGCTCGCCCTTTGAGCCATTTGATTCATGTGAGTTGAAATTTTTGTCTTTGAAAACCATACTTCTAGTAGCACTCACCTCAGTAAGAAGAGTATCTGAGCTGCAGGCCTTGAGTGTCAAGAGTCCTTACTTGATCTTCCACATGGATAAGGTTTCTCTTCGTACTGACCATTCCTTCTTGCCCAAAGTCATTTCTGTTTTTTCCATTAACCAATCTATTGACCTTCCGGTTTTCTTCCCAAGGCATTCTAATAGAGGGGAGTACCTTTTGCACACCCTTGATGTGCACCAACAGCTTCATTGTTATTTGGACAGGACTAAATCTTTCAGGAAAACAGACCAATTGTTTGTAGCCTTTGCAGGACCCAGATTGGGTAAACCTATTTCCAAAGTGAATTTTTCCTCTTGGCTTAGAAACGTCATTACCTTTATCTACCAACAGAATAAGCTACCCTTACCTTCCAGAATAAAGGCTCATTCTACCAGATCTATGGCTACCTCTGTAGCTTTTCATTCCAGAGCCTCAATGGATGATATATGTGCAGCAGCCACGTGGGCAAGACCTCATACCTTCATATCTCCTTACAAATTGGATTTGGCTTCCAGGGGACGAGCATCTTTTGGTTCTATGGTGCTCAGGAATATCCTTCCTTAGGGCCACCCAGGACTCAAGTATCTGGGGACTCAGTCCTAACAGTAAGCAATGAATAAATATTTACAACATCAGATAAAGAATTTATGTCTTACCATAACATTCCATCTGTGCTGTAGATCTTTATTCATTCCTTACTTCCTGCCCTCCTTCCCCCTGCTTGGACTCCTGGTGGACTTTAGGTTCTCCTGCTTAGGGTATTTGCTCAGACAGAGCCTCCTACTTTTCTCCTATTACTACATCTTTTATATAGGGCAGGCAAACTTGATCTGTAGTATCTAGGAGAGGGGCATTGTGGGTAGGTTTTTAGCTGAGAGTTTTTGCTTGTGCGAGCTGGGAAACGGCCATATCAGGGGGTTAAATGGGAAGGAGGGATGAGTGGGCGAAAATGAGGTAAGAGTAGGGAGGAGCTTAAGGGGCTTAGGCAAGTGTAACTAGGGAAGGAATCACATTTTGGTGTGAACTTGCTACCCACCCACCCACCTTTTTTGTGAATTAATAGTCAGGATTGTGGTTATCAGTCTGAGTAGGTTGGAGAAGAGGGGTAGGCTTGCCCTCTTTTGTTCCCCTCTGGTGTTGGATGTTCAATTCAATGAGTTGGGAAAGGAAAGTGAGCAGTTGGACATTGCTTGGTGAGTAAAATAAGTGAGCACAGGTAATCTACTTATTTAGTTGGATGTGTAATTCAGTAAATGGTAAATGAAGTGAGTCAGGGTACACTGCTTCATAAGTAAACAAGTGGAGGTGTAGACGCTTCTTATTGGGTCAGGATGAGCAGGGTCACTCTGCCCTGGTTAACATTACATGGATGTTATGCTCAACTATACCATGTGTTGGGTGTAATTAATAAATATTGTTTAACAAAAATATGTTTATGGAAGTTTAATAAAGGTCGTCAAACGTCATTCGGTGTGATGTGTATATTGAAGGGGACCAAGACAGTTAGGATGCTGTTTTGTCTTTCTCTGTTTTGGGTAATAAGTGGAATACTGAAAATGAAGTGATAATTCAATAAAGGTATTTGAAAATGGCTTATTATTATACTGCAATTAAATATAAGAGAAACTCCATTTGTAGGCTGGACCACCCATAGAAGTAAGTATTGATATCTGTCCTGAGAGCTTTAGGCAGTTCTGACATTTCAGATGGTGCAATGATGTTTCTGCCTATTTTGACTAAGTACATTAAATACTAATTTAGCAAACTATCATATTGTACACATTAAAAAATTATCCCCCGGATTCATGAACAGTCCATGCAAGAATAGTCTGTTCTTGCACGGACTGTTCTGTGTAGGAATGCAGCCACAATGCGCCCTAGATATTAATGAGGTTGCACCTCTGTATTCCTACACCTACATGATCCATGTACGAGTGCAGGGGACATCTGTAAGTCCTGCACAGACACTTAAACATGACCCCTGCACTCAGAAAGTGTCATACAGCACTTTCAAACAAGGAAGTGACATAATATTAGAGCCTGGCTCTAATATTATGCATCCTTTCAGTGTCCGCAGACACTGAAATGTAAAACTAGCATGTCAGTGTCTGTGGACACTGAAATAAGAAAAAAAAAACACACAATCCCTAAGAAGTAGCCCACACAGTACATGACTGTCCCTGAAATGGCCAGATCTATGCCCCACTGCCTGCAACCTGCTGATAAATATATGCAATAATTTAATATTTTTTTTCATTTTTTTTTACAATAAAAAAAGTTTAAGCTCAGTGCAGCGGGTTTGCGTGCTGCGGTGCTTTGCTCAGCCCAGCTGAAATGCTGTTTGAGAGTCAAATAGAATTCTGAAGGAGAAATTCTCATTGCTGATGTAGTGTAGTTGTTAGAGCACTGGTTTAGCGTGCAAGCCTTGCACTCTTCGAATCCCAGCTCTGGCTAATATATTTTATGTGTGGAAGCAGTTGTAAATTAATTTTTATGAATTTGAATGATATTTGTAAGTCATATACCTCACATATGGTAGTGTAGGGCTGGGAAAATACCATATGGAAATGTAAAAAGATTTTTCGATTTTCTTTTAAATAATTGTTTGCGGCCAGCTAAGCCTGTCGCAGCTCTGCTGAAACTAGCTAAAGACTGCTTAAGCATGAAAATATAAGCAATCCTTAGCAACTGGATTTAAGCTGACGTAAGCAGATGTAAGCATTGCTTAGGTTCGCTTAATGCCATGCAAACCCACTTACAACTACTTAAAAGTGCCTTAATCACTCTGTATCCAGTAGCCCTTCTTCCGGCCAGCAACAAAATAATCAGCGGTGCTCAAATCAAGAACCCGGGATGCTATACACCATATTCACAGCAATTTACCACTAGGCCATCTTAGCTGTAAGATGTTAAAATGTTTTTACAACATATCATGCAGTACAGTCAGTTTATAATAGGAAAGATGCACTGTGCAATCAGGAATGATTGTCATCTACAAATATATACATGAAAAAAAAATATTTACATATATAGAGAGATAGATAAATATGTGTGGAGATACATATATATGTATAACAATATACAGATATATTACCAAGAAATACTGCTGTGTAGATATGTTTATATATTTACATATGCTGCTGAAAGACCACCCATAACTGGGACAGCATGCACAGTTGGATACAAAAGGACCCATGACACTCACATCTGCCCCCCAGTCCAAATAATAAGTGAACAGTACGCTGCTACAAAACTGTGATAGGCCGTACACAATGCCCAGACATATACAGTGACCTCTTAGCAAAACAACTACGAGTGAAGATAGTAAACAAAAATACAAACAGCCAGTAATTCACACAAGTTCATTTTACTCTGATGTCTTTGCCAAAGCCTTCAGGGAGTAACACATTACAAGAAATACTTGCCTTAATTAGAAGAAGCAATTAACACTTAAGTACATTTAAATACACAGCCTCCAATTGCACTCCTCATTCAATCCCCTAGGGGATAAAGTATCACATTTAAAAACATACTTGATTCTGTAAATGGCAATTGTTCTTTTATGACTGTTTGATCAAACTGAGAAACAGACATTTTCAAAACCAGTACCTTGTAACCCACTACACTTAACTGCATGTATTGTATATACACAGCCTCCAGTTACACTACTCATTTAACCCCCTAGGGAATAAAGTATCACATTTAAGAATTTAAACAGATTCTGTACATAACAAATGTTCTTTCATGACTACTACCCCCATGGTGAGAATCGTTGAAATGTACAGCTACAGAACTGTCTTCTTCCTCATCAGTAATATGTCTCACATGTTCTAATAACCTAGTTTTAAAACACTTGCTACTCTCCCCCACATAAAATATGTTGCAAGGGCATCTAAGAGCATTTGCCATACACCAACATCTTGAATGTACAGAGTCAAACATGTTGTCCACCCTTTCCCGTCAGCAGGAATGAGAGAACAAAATAATGATAAACCCTACCTATCAACCTCCTACTGTATGTCATCTGTACAAAGCCTGACATCATTTGGGACAGAGGCCCAAAAACATGGCCATACTTGAAATATTGCTGTTATACACTGAGAAATTTGCTGGTGTTACAGGGATATAAAGTCTGAAACACAAATGGATGTTGGCATGCACCGATTGCAATCACCAGAATATGCTTCTGATTTGCCAAGGACATCTGTCTGGGAAATAAACCAAACATAACAGGCAAATCTCTGGCCATCATGTGGATAGCCATACAGTTGAGAGCTATGCAGACACAGAAATTTGTCAGACTGAAACACATCCAGAAGTAGCATGTTCAGACGGGTCTATATTACAATGTTGAACAAACAGGAGTCCGAACGTTGTAATATCGAACCCATATGTTCAAAATACGGAAATAGCAAAGCCAGGGAACACCGAATTTTTCCCCAGGGAAAAAAATTGGTGGGCCGTTTTTGCGGCTTTGCTCTTTCCTTCACTGTGGTGCAATCTCGGAGTTGGTATATTTAAGTAGGGAGAGTGTGGGGGGTTAAGCCCCCCCACATTAGTTTAAGTTTAAAGTGTACGTGGTTTTTTTTGTTTTGTTTTTTGTACCGGAACAGCGATTTTTTTTCCCTGGGAAAAAAATTGCTGTTCTGTGTGTTCGTACTTTTTTGGTTTCAGACTTAATGATTTGATATTACATCGTTCGGACTCCTGTGAGTGTGACGATGTGAAATAGACCCTGTTCAGACAAACCCTGTTAAACAAGCAGTATTCAAAACATATAACAGCAATACTCACATTCTGCCCCTAAGTCTTGAACCTTCTCCACCATTTAGTTGGCTTGCCTCCACAGGTCTTGTTCTAAGATGTATTAGCTCACACACCTTCAGGATCTCTTCCTAATAAGTAAGAGAAATGGCCAACACCCACATGGAGAACTCAATTATAGGAGCGTGTTGCCATGACATCGGCTACCGGAATAATTACACAGCTGCTCTGCATGCAATCAGCAACTGGAGAACACCAGTTGGTGCTCAGGCCATCACATGGTCATCAGCATTACCTACAAAAGACAAGCTACCATATATTCAAACCACCTCTGTCATAGACAGTCTATCAGTGCAAAGCTGTGTGAGTAAAAAAAGGATATATCCGTGAAAAATCCAGAAAATAAAAAGGTATGTGAAACAAGTAAGTATGTAATTGAATATAACAGATGGTCTGTAATAATGGGAAATAGGGGTTTGAAAGCATATACCTCAACAAGACTTACTGTACTGATGTACTGCTGAACAGCACTGATGGCCATAGCATGTGGCTGTGTCTGTAGTGAGTAGGCCAGCTACTGAGATGTTGTACATATCCATATGTTACCTGTGCATATAACTATGATACACAGTTTGTCTTGTAAATATAACACAACTATACAGATCATGTGCAGATTAAAATACTGCTGCAGATGTGTGTGTTGAACTGCATGTTACATACTGAGCTCATACCATTCAATTGTCAAGTGTTCTGCACACTGACCATATGTGTGCCTCATATGTGTAGTCATTTACCCATAGAGTTGTGTTATGTCAGTCAAATCTTTGCCAAATCTGTGAAGACTGACATTCAAAACCATCCCCCTTCATTGTTCTCTGGCTTTTCCAATTCAGGATTGTCACAGTAATCATCTGTTGCCATTTCTGCCTGTCCTCTGAATCTTGCTCTCTCACACCAACCACTTGCATGTCCTCTCTCACCACATCCAAAAACCTTATCTGAGGCCTTCCTCTCTTCCTCTTACCTGGCAGCTACATCCTTACCATCCTTTTCACAATATACTCAGCATCCCTCTGCAGCACATGTCCAAACTGATGTAATGCTGCCTCTCCAACATTGTCTCGTATCCGTCCAACATGGCCTGAGCCTGTCATATACACATTGCTACACCTGTGCACCCGTGTCACATCCTGTGCAAATCATAACATCTATAACTCTGCCATGTGTGGCTCTGACCCCTGCCATTTTGTTAATGCCACTGTCTCCAACCCATATGACATAGGTGGTTTCACTACTCTCTTGTAGACCTTACATATCACTATTTCTGGTACTCGTCTGTCACATATCACTGCTGACACTCTTCTCCTTCCTCTCCATCCTGCCTGTACTCTCTTCTTCACCTTTCCTTCATACCCCTCATTACTCTGAAATGTTGATCCCAATGATTTGAACACATCCACCTTTGCCAACTGTACTCTATGCATCCTCAACATTTCGCTATCCTCCCTCTCATTCACACACATTACTCTCCTCTGTAGAGCATTTGTCCACCTCTCCAGGGTCTCCAAAAGCGGTTCCCTACTCTATATACATATCACAATGTCATCTGTAAACAACATAGTCAACGGGGACCCCAGTATTAGCTTGTCTGTCAACCTGTCCATCACCATTGCAAATCAGAAAGGGCTGACATCTGATCCCTGATGTCATCCCACCCCCACCTTAAACACATCTGTCAGTCCCAATGCAGACCTCAATGCTGTCACACCAACCTTGTACATATCCTGTACCACTCTTACATATATCTCTTCCACTCATGACTTCATCATACAATACCACAACCCCTGTCAAGGCACCCTGTCATATGTTGTCTGTAAGTCCAAAAAGACACAGAGCAACTCCTGACCTTCTCTGTATTCCACCAGTAACAGTCTCAGAGCAAACATCATATTGGTAGTGCCCTTTCCACCCATGACACCATACTGCTGACCAGTACTCTCACCTCCCTGCATAACCTAACTTCCACTATTCTTACCGATAACTTCATGCTGTGACTGGTCAATGTTATCCCTCTGTAGTTATCACAGTTCTGCACATCAACCTTATTCTCAACACCGTACCCAAGCAGTTTCTCTCTACTCCTCATGCAACCACATGCTTCCCAAGATATCAGTAAACAGTCTGGCTAACACACCACTGCCATTTCCCATAAACAACCCCATGCATCCACAGGTGTGTCATGTGGACCAACAGGCTTGCCAGTATTCATCCTCTTTATAGCTATCCTTACATCATCCTTGTTAAGCCATTGCACTTCCTGATTCAGCATACCCACATCATCTAACCTTCACTGTCTCATTCTCTTCATTCATCAGCCTCTCAATGTACACTGTCCATGTCCTCAACACACTCTCCTCACTTGTGAGTACATATACCTCATCATCCTTTAACAACCTTATCTGCCGCACATCTTTCCTTGCTCAGTGCATCTGTCCAGCCAATCGGTACAATTCCTGTCATTCCTCCTTAGTGTCCCACCTCTCATAGACCTCTTCATATGCCTTTGCCACCTCTCTTTTTGCCATGCACATAATCTCCTCATACTCCTGCCTACTTTCCTCATCTCTCTGACAATCCCACTCCTTCTTCCCCAACCTCTGTCAATGTATACTGTCTAGTACTTCCACAGTCCACCAACAGGTGTCCTTGTACTGCTTCCTCCATCCACATACCTCCCCAAGCACCCTTCTAGCTGTCTCCCTTACCAGCTCTGCTGTACTTAACCTGATATTTGTTAGACTGTCACTGCCACCCAGTGCCTGTCTCAGTTCTTCCCTGAACTCCACCTCACAATCACCCTTTACCATTTCACACCATTTGATCCTTGGTGCTCCCCCCACACCCCTCCTCATCTCAATCACCAACATCATCTTACATGCCAACATTCTCTGCTGCCTAAAAACACTTTCCCCTGTCACCACTTTAGAGTCTCCAAGCTCCTTCAAACTGGCCCTCCTACATTGGATATATTCCACCTGTGTGCATCTCCACTCTTGTATGTCACCCTATGCTCCTCCCTCGTGTGATAGTGCATATTCACCACAGCCATGTCCATCCTTTTTGCAAAATCCACTACCACCTCACCATTTCCACTCCTTTTAACACCATACATACCTATCAATTCTCCATCCCCTCTGTTCCCTTCACCAGCATGCCCATTGATATCTGCTGCAGTCACCAGTCTGTCACCCTTGGGTACAGTCATCACCACATCATCCAACTGACGTCACATTTCTCTTTCTCATCAATCGCACAAGCAACTTGCATAGCATATGCACTAACAACAGTCATCATTACACCATCAGCTTACAGCTTCAGAAACATCACTCTATCAGACTCTTATGTCATCCTCCAAAAACACTCTCGATATACTGTTCCTTCAGCAGAAGCCCTACCCCCTTCCACCTCAAGTCCATACCTTGACAGCACAGTTGTGACCTGCCTACCATACACCCAGCCATAATCCCCTTACATGTAGTCTCTTGCACACACACAATATATCAAACATCCCCAGCCATCATATCAGCTAGCCTGGTCCCTATACCACTCATACTGCCAACATTAACAATTTTTACCCACAATACTACCTCCTAGCCTTTCCCCTCTCTTCCTGCCATATGACTGTTGGACATCCTCCAGGGGAAGCCTGTCAGTGCAAAGGCTACTGTGCTATTGAATGACTCAAGTATGTTACAGCAATATTGAGACACTGTCACAGATGTCCTGCTGTAACAGGTTGAGAGGGATGACTGTGAAGCAAGAGTGTGAATTGAGTGTGCCATAGCGACATAGAACAGACGTTTATGTGAGGTATTACCCATGCACATGTAAGTATGGGTAGGTGTATGTGTCCACCTCATGAAAACAGACATGGGATGCAAAATGTCAGTTAAAAAGCTGTACTTGTTGTACACATGTGTAATTTTAGTTAGTGTGCACCCAAAAGAGTGATAGTTTTACAGCTACTGGTTGTTGCATTGCCCTGACACAGCCATGGTTAGTACAATAAGCATGATTATCATTACTAAATTGGAGAGGTGTCCAACTGTGTTATGGCTTTGTGGCTATGCCCACTACAAACAACTGATTGAACACATACATGGTTGTATGGACTCAGTAATACCATACTTGTCATACCTGCCTCCAACAATATGGAGTAATCCCCTTTGTTGGACAGCAGCATTACACAAACCACAGACTTGTTCCCTGTAGTGGCTGTATAGGGCAAAGAAGAGGCAGGAACCAACCTGGCATCAAGTCAGCCATTGTCTGAACAAGCATATAAAGTCACAGATGGATTATTGTAAGGCCAACTATGAGTACAAATTGGAGACATCCACCAAGGACAATCACAAAGCCATCTTCCCATATGTCTACAATCTGAGAGGCAACAAACCAACCCAACCAGTAATGGTGGTCAATCAGATCACATACACACACAACATACCTACAGGCAACCTAATGCAGATAGGGTTAGGGCAAACATCCCCCTGGCTCAGCATCAGTATAGGTGGATATGTGCTGCACCCACACTCCTCCCCTCATCACCAGTGAGCAGGTACATATTGCCTGCTGAAAGGCAACAAATGTAAGTATCCATGGGACATCATATCATCCCTGTCTGCACCCTACATGAACTCAGGCATGTGCCCCCAGCTGCATTTCACACTGTAGTCACACCAAGCTGCAGCACCATCCACATACCATCTACATGTAAGATGGCTAATGTTGTCCACTTACACAGACCTGAATGAGTAATGACAGATTATACAAACAACTTGCCCTCACTGCAGGCAATATGACTCATCATGACCAGGAGTGCAATGCAAGCTGATACTGTGCTGATAGGTTACAGGGTCATGGTGTGGTTGTGAGTGGTGGCTACTGGTATGGTTGTGAGCATTGGCTACTGGTATTCAAGGTACATGTGCAGGTACTGGACATACTGTTGCCAAATGCATGGGGTCCTGTGATGTGTTTCCCTGTTAGTGTCTACCAGGTGCAATGTCACATTACCGGTGGGAAGCCTTCTCACCAGTGGAATGCAACCTGATAATGGAAACCATAATACAGAACCATACAGTACTTCTGGGCCGAAGCCAGCAACATCTGTGGGAGAGGGCCACCCTGTGGGATGACCCTGTCCACAGGGTAAACTAGGTGGGCCTGCATGCACATACATATGAGCAGATGCGGCATCATGCCACCAGCCTCATATGCCATGACTGGCAAAGGGCTGCTGCCATGGCCAGGGATCCCACAACCACAGGTGGGGGCCCAGCCATGCAGCCCCCACTGACACCAAATGAGGACCTCCTTGCCAAGCTTGGGCCACCCATCACAGTACAACACCAGGGTACAAAGCCCCACTTGTTGGAGGTGGGTGGCACCGACACAATGAACAAGGAATGTGCAGGTAATATCCCAGTGGGGATTAGTAAACTAATGTATGAGGCAAACTTGTATCTGTACAATATTTACAAGCATGTGCCAGGTCAAATTGCAGTTGTGGGTGGGGATTTTGAATGCACAGAAGTGCAAATCTATGGTGAAGGACAGCAAATTGTGTAGTATTGGGTGTCATACTGTAAATGTGAAGATATGCTGCATCCATCCTTTACCAAGGGCACATGTGAGTCTGCTGACAATACCTCTCTCCCACAACAACGTAGGTCACTTTGGTCTGCATATGGGACAGCAGCCTGAAGCTGGTGAGTATGGAATTGTTCACTTGTGCTTTGGCAATACCCCAAGCATGTGAAGGGCATGCAAGTTACCATGCACACAACTATGACTAATAACCACATTGCTTTATGTGCATGTTCACATCTGATGGGGTTAAGTGTATTGCATCACAGTGGTCACCACAGGGGCCTATCTGAAGAGAATGTAACATTCCTGTAGCATACCTCACAACCTGTTAGTGCAAGACATCTGGACAGACACCAGCAAAATGTGTTGGACAAACTGACTAAGGTAGGGACATGTGTGAAACATTACTGCTATACAGTGGATATAAAATGTATACACACACCTGTTAAGATGCCATTTGTTTCTGATATATACTGATTGAGACCACAATATGTCAGTCCACACCTTTTCCAACCTTTAATATGACCCATGACATGAACAATTCACTTGTAAAACCAAGCATCTGGACTCATGTATTGCACCTACAAGCCTGGACAAGTGTAAGGGTAGCAGACGTTGTATCAATATGCTGTTTCAGTCAGGTATGATACCTGATGCTGCCATATGTGTCAGTATACTCACTGTGGCCTGTTTGGCAGCAATATCACATACATGGGAATTGTTAAGGCAGACAGAGCACTAATAGGTTCCAGACATCTGGAGGTTCCAGACACATATGTACAGAGGACTGGCATGGCCTGTAAAATGGTTTCATGTGCTGCATGTGAGGCATATGCCATTACCACACTATATAAAGCAATGGCATCAGGAGGTGGTCATCTACCATGTATGGTACACATTTCAAAATATCAGCCACATATGATATGATCCACACACACACCAGCATTGAGATTAGAACTCCTACCTATCTATTTATGTCTACTATAGTGTTACTCAGTTATCAGTCGTGCCACAAAACTTACACAATTTTATCTCAGCCAAAGGTACTTGTACAGTAGATGACATTAACAGGACTACTAAATTAGGATGAGTATGGTGGTACATAACACAAGATGATATAACTTTCACAGTACATGATTCTCACACAAACAGTTGCTAGTAGTGAGATTAGAACTCCTGCTGATCTAGTTATTTGTATTATGGTATTACACAGATATCAGATGCACCATGCAGCTTACACAATTTCACCTTGTCCAAAGGTACTTCTAAGGTGGATGACAACAACAGCACTAGTAAAGTAGGGTGGGGGAGGTGTAAAGGGTGGTGCACAAATCAAAATGTTATAAGCCATAAAGTATCTTATTCACACACACACACACACACACACACACACACACACACACACACACACACACACACACACACACACTTGCCAGTATTGGGATTAGAACTCCTGCCTATCTAGTTATGTCTACTATGGTGTTATGCAGTTATCAAATGCGCCACTGAGCTTACACAATTTTATGTCGTCCGAAGGTACTTCTAAGGTGAATGACATCAACAGGAATGCTAAGTTGGAGTGAGGGGAAGTGTAAAGCATGGTACACAAGTCAAAAATCATATAACCCACACAGTACATGATTCTTGCACACACACACACACACACACACACACACACACACACACACACACACACACACACACACAATTGCCAATATTGAGAGTAGAACTCCTGCCTATCCAGTTATTTGTACTATAGTGTTACACAGTTACTGCATGCACTACAGAGCTTACTGGACTTACAACTGACCAAAGGTGCTGATAACTGCACAGCTGAGGTAAAGTATAACAGGTGGCAAGAAGTCTGTCTTCAGTTTCTCCAAAAACAAAACAGTGTAAGAAACTTCTCTGTGTGGAAGATTTTCAGTCCATATATTTCTAGTTAATCATTATATATTAATCAGATCAGACAATAGTAGTAGAAGTAGCAAACGTAAACTCGTCAAGTCAAAAAGTAATAATAGAAAATATATAATTCTACAGCATTACTAAGTATTCAAAAGTAATTCAAGCAAGGCAGGCAGTCTGTTTCCAGTTGAAAATCCTTTATTAAGTACACAGACAAGCGATCCAAGTAAAACAAAAATAGAGTAATTTCTCCCTTACATCTTGCTAGTTCTTTCTGTCTTGGACTTCAAGTTGCATTATAGCTTTGCACTTCAACAGTTTATTGTATCAATAAGTATATCACACCAGGGAGCCATCAGCAGTGCTCGTTCATCACAGAATTAACCCCAGTACTTACTACTTATGACCACCCCTCCTCGCATGATTGAAGTGCAGTTTACTGTGCTTTCACCCATTAACCTTGTGCACTTGTCCATTCTGAGGCACTGTTGTAAATGCCTCATGTACACAGATAATCCTCTCCTCTAAACTTCAAACACTCAGACCAGTGAGAGCTACCCCCTATATCACCAAATGTAGAAATATGCACTCTCCAGCAAAGATTGGACTAGCTGGTGAAGAGGATAAGATCAACACCTGCACCACACCATGTGAACCACATTGCCCACCACAACACCCACTAAGACAGCCCTGACATACACTGAAAGGCCACACACCCACCTTCACAAACAGCACAGACCAGCAAGAATGACACCCATTCAGACACCACGACATAGCACATGCCAAAGGACACACATGTCACCTACACCGTGTGCCCCTCAACCTAAGCTCCTAAGGCTGACTACCTTGCACAATACAGTGAGCATGGGTGACTCAATACTGCAGCACACAGATGTCCCACTCACTCAGGTGATTATGCAAGAGGTAACAGCCAACTGTCTATCACGTGCCCGCGTCCAACACATGACACACCCAGTCAGGCCACTCCACAACTACAAGTATCACTCTGTCATCATTCATGTGGGTGTGAATGACCTGAGACACATCTCCCTGAACTACATGACAAGAGACATGGTTGAGCACTCGGATTATGTGGTCCAGACAGGTGTGACAGTAGCCCTGAGCAGTATACTGCCACCACCCAGAATGATGCTGCAGTACTATCAACAGATAATTGATTGCAAGACTGGCTTATGTGTTGTGTGTCATTCTCAGAGGATACAGTATCTCTCTGCTTGGGATAACATTATTGACAGACCTCAATTCCTTGCCAGAGATGTCCTAAATTTGTCAACCCTGGGTTTCCAGATACAGAGTAAGTGTCTTGCCACCCCTATAGTGCTTATTAGGCAGTGTTCCAATTCAAATTACCACCATAACAGCTAGACATGTATGCAATCTGAGGGTCATGCTGCTCAACAGTAGACATCTAACTGTCAAGATGCAGTCACTCAAAGCACTCCTCATTGTGGAGGACATTGACATTTGTGCTGTAACAGAGAGGTGGTTCACAGCAGCAGACAGCAGCCCTGCACTAACAGGCTATGACACATTCCACAGCTGTCAGTGCCAAAACATGGACTACACCTCCTTAAGTGGTGTTGTCTCCATATTCATAATGGATATGCACATCTCCAGACTAGTATCCCAGCATAGTGCATCGGAAGTACTTCTGGTACAACTGATTTTGGTGAGTAGTGCAATCCACACCATTGCCTGCTATCGGTCCCCAGCTATGTCTCTAGACTGCCAATGCATATTCCTCAACACCCTGGCATCTATGATGGTCCAACCCAACACTGACATAGTAGAGGACCTCAACTACTCCTCCATCAGCTGGGGAAAGTAGTCAAGCACCAGTACACTGGCCCAACACTTCATGGAATTCATCAGTTCCAATGTGCTGGACCAGCTCATGCTGATCCCCAGTAGAGGATGCAACAAACTTGACCTGTGTTAATTACTTACACATGGGACTGTTGCTCAACCAGAGTTGTCAATCCCTACCTGGTTGGATCCAAACATGATGTAATCAACATGGAGCTCAACATCTCACCCACACACCCCGCAAAGGTAATCATCTTGCAAAACCTCTCCAATGCTGACTTTGCAGTCATACAAACAGGGGTGGATGACGTCACTGAACCCATGCCAATGGGAAATAGCTGCATGACTGTTGCATCATACACATATGCACTGCACAAACATGTACATGGATACATGGTACTAGCCATAGCCAACAGAACACAGATACTGTCCTTCAAACACTGGAAGCCAACATGATGGTCCCGTGCCATTACTAAAGTGTACAACAGAAGGAGGACACTTTTGCAGAAAAAGGTGGTGTCCCAAGACTGGTGAACTTCCTTATTAGCCTCAAACACAGCTTGGGATCCCTCATGGAATCACCTACAGGCAGCTATGAAGGCAGAAGTGCAGCAGACACTGACGACAATCACAACAGCCTTTGATAGTTATATCAACAACCTCCACAGCAATAACCACAAGTGCTGTGAGTTACTGCACAATGTTAATTCCTATCCTTAAACAACAGATGTTGGTCACAATCTTGCCAACACATTCAGTACCAACTTTACCCTTCCCCCCCAAGGGGACTATCATAATGGCAGATGAATGCCAGGCACCCAGCATTACTGCAGGCCAGGTTAGACCTGCATTGTCCACAGGCAAGGATACAGCTTTCATGGGATCTCAACATATCCATGGCTGTGTTCTACATGACATACAAAGAGACCTGGCACCACATCTGTGTGCCCTGGTCAGTCACAGCCTCACCTCAGGCTTTGTCCTTCCAAAATGGCACACTGCTACAGTCATCCCTCACCATAAAGGGGTAGCATCTACAGACCCTGGTGATTATTGGGCCCTTAGCCTGACAAGTCTACTATGTACAGGTATGGACCACATCATCAAGAACCTGATTGACCAAGATATGGGTTATCTCCTAACTGTGGATCCCACACAGTTTGGCTTTGTGAATGGCAGATCATGCCTGCTCAACCTGGTTGACATCTTTCAGTGAGTCACCAGGGCTGTGTATGACAGTAAGGCACTGCATACAGCCTACCTCAATCTGGCCAAGGCTTCTGATACCATTCCTCAATCAGGGATTATTGATAAACCCAACAAACTAGGCATCAACCCCTATATTAGTGGGTGGTTTACAAATTGGTTCACAGAACACACAGTTTGACAGTGGCAAACTCCAAGTCAGACTGGAAAGCAGTCATGAATGGAGTCTCACAGGGATCAGTACTGGATAGTGTCCTGTCCAGCATCTACTTCCCAGAAGTCCAGCCCAACACAGAGGAACTCTGGCTGACCAAGTTCACAGAGGACTGCAAGCTGGGAGCTATCATGAACTCCACAAGTGATGCAGACATCCTACAGAAAGGCCTCACTGAGACCAATAAGTGGTGTGGAAACCATGGCTGGAAGCTTAACACCACAAAATGCATCATCATGCCCTTTGGTAAGACACTCAGTTCCCAGTAAGTACCACATCAATGTGAACCCAATGAACACTGTAGGCATTATAAGAGATCTGGGGACACAGGTTGACACCAACTTCTCCTTCAAGCACCACATTGCCACTGTGGTCAAGAAGTCCTTCTATATGGCACATTGCATTACCAAGGGCTTTGCATGCAGGAAGACAGAGGTAATGATCTCTGTCTACTATTTCCTCATTAGACTACTCTCCAAGTATTATGGCCCATTTGCCATGTACCTCACTAGACACCTGCTACAGCTGGAAAAGCCAGAGAAGCACCTCACAAAGGGGTTCCTAGCCATTAAACACACATCCTACACAGACAGACTCAGAAGACCCAAGCTATTCCCTGCATCATATCACCTAATTAGCAGCTGTCTGTGATTAACTTACAAAGCCATGTCTGACACAGCTGGTTTAGAAATGCTACATATAAATCCATCCACACCACACACTGTAGAGACCTCTACCTCAGTACCACAATCACCACAACATGCTGGTGGGACAGGTCCCTCACCAAGAGACTGCACATGCCCTGGAATACACTTCCCATACATGTCAAGCAGAGTACCTAGCTGACCCTGTTCCAGAGACATCTTGATGAGTGAATGGGTAATAGACAATTGAACCCAAGGATCACTGCAGTGGCTATACTTGATACAGGCACTGTGCCATAACATTGGGTGGCACAATTGCAGGGCCATTCTATGTGCTGGGCTTGTTAAAGCTTCTGGGCCATTACCCACTACACACTTATGAACCTATAATGGGAATTGACATCAGTCATAAAGTAGTGCAGTGGGTGTTAAACTTATCAAAATACTTTGTCCTACAAACAGACTCATATACACACACTTGCCAGATGGGAGAGTAGAACCCCTACCTAACTAGTGATTTGTACCATAGTATTACATAGTTACCGCATGCACTACAGACCTTACTGAGCTAAGAGTTGGCCAAAGATGCTGATATGGAGAATGACATTAGCAGGACTGATAAAGTAGGGCAGTCGGTGGGAAACTTATCAAAATACCTCTACTTACAAACATACATACCCACACACACATTTGCTGGATACAAGAGTAGAACCCCTGCCAAACTAGTCATTTGTACTATAGTGTTAAGCATTTATCACATGCACTACTGAGCTTACAGAGTTAACAGCTGGCAAAGGTTGCTGATAATGGACTGACATCATCTGGACTGATGAGGTGGAGCACTGTGAAGTGTCGTGGGTGGGAATGGCATAAAACTATTTCACCTATAAACAAATAAACACACAACTCTCTCACTCTTGTGCATGCACACACAATTCTACATGTGCCAGGACTGAGATTAGAACTCCTGCCTAACTTGTTATTTGTACTATCATGTTATGCAGTTATTGCACACACCACAGAGCTTATGGGCTGAGGCCTGACGTAAGGCACTTCTAAGATGACTGATATCTGCAGGACTGCTAAAGTAGGGAAAGGGGAAGTGTACTGGGTTTGAATGGAGACAAAGGCTTTTAGTTGTGAGCACACACACACACACACACACACACACACACACACACACACACACACACACACACACACACACACACACACACACACACACACACACACACACACTCTTACATTTGCCAGGATTGTGATTAGAACTCCTACCTAACTAGTTATTTGTACTATAGTGTTATGCAGTTATCACACATGCCACAGAGCATATGGGGATGGGCCTAACAAAGGTGGCTTCTATGGTGACAGATATATTCAGGACTGCTAAGGTGGGGCAATGGAAAGTGCAGTGGGTGGGGAAGGATTGTTCATTCCTAGATCCCACTGACATTTCTCTAAGTGTATGAGCATGCCCAGTGTGTCCTTCTATAGTACAGGTGGGACTCTATTCCAGGGACTGTTGTACTCCAGTCCAATTTGTTTTGTGCTACAGCCATACCTCTCATAGGCTCATAGGTTCATAGGTTGGTACTAGGCTATTGGCCCTAGGGCCTGTACAAGCCTAGCCATAACAATTCCCTGGCTATTTCTTTCCACAATGTTTACTTCCCTGGACCCCTGTCTAGCAGGGTGACTGACATGACCCCCCGGTGTAAATTTCCTATCTCCCATCCAGTCATCAAGGTTCCTTTTGAAGAGGGCCAAGGAGGCGCTCTGCTTGACATGTATGGGCAGTCTATTCCAGAGTATGGGGAGTCTCTGGGTCAGAAACCTATCCCTCCAGCATGTTTTGTTCATTGTGATGAAACTGTTTAAGTCCCTGGAGCATGTGGCTCTGATGGATTGGGAATTTTTTAAGTGTAGTATGCCCAACGGCTCTGGGTTTGACATGGCCTTGTATGTTAAGCAGGGATCGCCTCTGAGTAGACGATATGCAACAGAGTACAGCTGGAGTTTTGTTTAGTCAGTCAGCATAGGGCATCTGCTTTAGGCCTGTGATTCTTTTAGTGAGGTGTTTCTGTGGTCTTTCCAGTTGTTGTAGATGTCTTGTGAGGTACATACCAAATGGGGCATTGTACTCTATGATGGGTCTAATGAGGGATGAGGTACAGTGTGACAATGTCCTTTTTTTCTGGATGAAAAGCCCTTAGTGATGAGGTGTGCCACATAGAAGGATTTCCTGACTGTTGTGGTGATGTGGTTATCGAAGGTGAGATCACTGTCCACCTGTGTTCCTAAGTCTCTTATCACACTTTCGGTGTTTAGTGTATTGCCACCTATGTGGTAATTCATGGGTACATGGTTTTTCCCAAAGGGGATAATGATACACTTCTTGGCATTGAGCTTGAGCCCATGGCTCTGGCACCAAGCATCTGTTTCTGTAAGGCCCTTTTATAGAATGTCCACCTCATTTGGGGATTCACTAATGGCTCCCAGTTTGCAGTCATCTGCGAACTTTGTTAGCCAGAGTCCCTTAGTGTTGGCCTGTACTTCAGAGAAGTAGATGTCAAACCACAGCGGTTCCAGGACTGAACCCTGAGGTACTCCACTTGTCAAATGTCTGGAGCTGGATTTGGAGTTGGCTACTTTCACAGTGTGGGTATGGTGCAGGATATGTGGAGATAGCCTTTCCAGTTGTGGGGACAATGAAGCAAATAATGATTGTGACAATTTCTCTCAGTAATGTATGGGCTGCTAGGGTTACAGGGCTTGCTTTAGCAGACATCTGTCATGTATGCCATTTGACACTGCATGTATTGTTTCAGTACCTGGTGACATACCTCCTCAGATCATCACAGTGATTTATCAGAGAAATACAGGATGGGTGATGCACACACAAGGTTTATGGGCCAAATGCTATACATTCTTGCACAATCCAGCCTGTCGAGGGGTGTGCCTACAAGCAATTGACTGCTGGTGCTGTGGAAATGGTCCAGCACCTTGCTGATATATTACAATTGTGGAATCTCTGTGCATTTATTTTCTGGCCTGGTCTGATTTGCAGTCCACAGTTGGGTAATACAAGTCAGACAGGATCAGGGTGACAGGCAGACTCCAGATAGATTTGTAGGGGATAGGATATGTGTGTGTGGGGGGGGTGTCCTGGGCAGATATGTTTGCCTATAGCTACCAGTACTTTGCATTGGTCTCTCCTCAATGGTTGATTGCACTTGGAGGGTCTTGTGTGTGTCAGACTGTTTGACCAGCCAGGAGGTGTGTGTTTGTCACACATATATGTATGGCCTACCTCATTCTGCTTAGATGGCCACATGTTTGGGTCAGGATGCTGCATCGGATGATTGATCAGGGAGGGGTGTGTTACTCCCCATGGCTGTGACCCATGGTTCTGTGGGTGCAAACATGTCACCATCTTCCAGGGTTAGGCCTGCCTGCAGTGAATGCATTCCCATGTTTAGACTTCTATCCCTGCCTGTCGACTTTAAAGAGTATCATAGATTGTCCACATCCATGGTTCATATATCTTGTTGGTTACACAAACAAGTATAGCTTTCCAGCAAAAGTGTTTTGCAAGTCACTCAGGGTTGAAGTTAGATATTACTGACAGTTGACATTGTAGTTTCAGACTTCATATCCATCAGACATTCCATGCTACTACAAATCATTCCATCAACTTTATAACATTATTAGAGCAGTACTTCACAGGTGTCCTTCTCTTTGGACCTTCATCACCCCATTATTCATGGCTTTGTCCTGATTTCTGGCTCCCTGGGGCTGGCAGGTTTGCTCCTACCAGTTGTCAGCATGGCCTTTCTTTGCATTTTGTAGACTGTGTTATGGATCCCATGACACACCCTAAAGAGCACTGTGGGTAAGGTATAGGCATTTACCAGAGGCCTGTAGGCCAGGTGTGACAGATGCAGGCCATCTGTAGCAGGACAGTGCATTCTGATTATCATATGTTCCCAGGCTGCCGGCAGGAGGCACCCCTAGGATGGCACCAGTAAGTTGACTGTGGGTGTTACTGACAATTGCTTTCTGTTACTATTGCACCATCACTCTGGGTGACAGCTGGATGTTGCTTAAGTCTAGGAACATGTTACTGCATTTTTATGGGACTATGGGGGGGTGACATAAATGTGCACAATACACATCTGCACAGACTGTGCTGATTACTTGCTTAACGTATTGGTCCCATGTAGCATAGTGGTGTGCCTTATCTTTCAGACTACAGGCATAACAGTATCAACCACAGGTCAGATTGTTCTGGCATAGACATTTGTAGTTTCAGACTTCTTACTTTTCAAAACCATACTGCCACTGCTAGACCTGCTGTGATATAACTGTGTAAAAGTCTGTGGGTGGGTATTTCATGAATGTCGCCATGTGGGGGCCTTTGCCAGGCATTTCTGCATGGTTGTCTTCAGCTGATCTGCTGTGTGGGGTTGGTGGTGGGTATGAGACCCCCTACTTTGACATCCATGCATGTGACCTATGACCCCGCCCCAGTTATTTGGCTCACCACATATACTGCAGGGGTATTTGTCAGCTAGGGTGGTACTGCATGGTGTGGGTAGGGCAGTACTGGGGATACATATCCTGTTGTCCCACAGAGCTGTCAGTTGTCTGCTGCTATTCCAGTTAGCCACCCCATTCCTTTATATGCTTGATCAATACCATAGATATGCTATAAGAAAAATTCACTCCATTAGTTTAATTTGTTACAGAGACTGGCTTATCTTGTGCCTACAATGTTGTGAGGGTGGTGCTTGAGGGCTGACTATGTTGGATGCCACAATACACTGCCTATATATGGTCAGGTATAGGTGATGTGATGTTTGGCATCCATTTTACTCTGTGTGCGAGTCAGAGAGAGAGAGATCAGTCCCTGGGGCCCTACAGTGTCAGTGTATGTGCTATATATTGCCTCTTTGCCAAGGCCAGGGCATACTGGGCATGCCTCTGTCTGCCTACAGAGGCAGGCTCAGGGTGTTCCTCCTCCGAGTCCCTCTATCCCTGTGGAGGCCTTGGCAATGGTGGGGGGCTGTGTGGCCCTTCCCCATTTTGTTCCTGCTGCAGCTGTTTCTGCAGGATCATATTGTGTAGCATGGTACATACTATGACCATGTGTGCACATGTGGCTGGTGACTACTGCAAGGCTCCACCGGATATGTCAAGGCAGCAGAACCATGACTTGAGTATCCCAAACACATGCTCTATAATGATCCTGGTTTGTGCATGTGCCTCATTATGGCATTCCTGTGTGGGTGTGTGTGCATTTCTGATGTGTGTCATCCTCCATGGCTCCAGTGCGTAGCCAGCATCCCCTACTATATGGCTGTATGGGATGTCCCCCCTGGCAGACCACTGATAAAGCTGTGAGGAATGCCAGATGTGGGAGTTGTGATAGCTTTCAGGGTAGCCAGCACACACATTCATGACAATGCCCTGGGTATCGCACATGACCTGGCAGTTGATGGAGTGGAACCTCTTGCGGTTTATGTAGACCCTACCATGGTCACCAGGTGGTTCTTTGATGTGGATGTGCATGCAGTCTATGGCACCCAGTACCTCCGGGTAGTCTGCTATACAGTGGAAGATACGAATATTGCGGGTCCTCTCCTCACAGGTGGTGGGGAATTTAATGTGCTCCTCGGCATGTGGTTGCATGGCATCCAGGAACTTGTGGAGTATCCTAGACGCAGATGCCTCTGAGACCCCTATGATATCCCCAGTTGGTCTTTGGAAAGTACTTGTAGCTAGTATTCTTAGAGCTACATATACCATGGTATCCACTGGGATGGGTTCCCCTCTGTTTGTTCTGGATGTGAGGCGAGGCTGGCACAGCTCCACAATTTGCTGCAGTATATCCCTGTCCACCCTGTAGTGCTCTATTATCTCCAGATCATGTAGCCCCCGGTAGGTTACCCTGAGCCTTAGCACTCTTCTCCTCCTCCTCATATGTCTGGGGCAGTTGTCAGCATTGTCCTCTTCACCACCCTTAGCCTCTTGCATATACTGATGTATGAGGGTGACAGCAGCCCCTAACATTTTGTTAGTTTTGTCAGGTAAAATTTCCCCATCTGTGTACACCAGTAGTGTAGAGTTTGTGGGAAAAAACAGACTGAAAGGTGTTTGCATAGTTTATAGTGGTGTACTGCAGATGCTGGCTGTGTGATTGGCTGAGAATGATACATTTCACCTGCCAGCTCCATTACTTGTATTTGAGTGCCTCAATTCTGGTATTTCCCTTATTTTTCTTGTTCCACTTGCCATTTCCTGTATTTTTTTTATTTTTTATTTTTGTGGTATAAATCCTGGTGAGCGCTGCACAAACCCGTTTAGGCAAGGTAAAGAAGGCTATACAGCCTTGGACACACCCCCCTTGCTTACATATACACAGTGCTGCCATTTCCTATGTTTTTTTTTTGTTTTTAAGTCCCAGTGCATGCCGTGCAGACCCGTTTAGCTAAGGTAAACACATTTTAGCAGAAATGGCCCTCCCTGGACGTGAACACACTCTTCATTTCATGGTGTAAGACATTACAGCCTCAGACACACACCCTTGCTTAGCTGTGCTTAGCTAAGCACAAACCCAGGCAACAGAGCTCCAATGTGCCTACAACAAGCATGACACACACCCTTTTCATGTTAGTTGCTCCTCCTGCCTACACAATCCTGTTCTAGCACCTACATGGTTAGGTGCAGGTTTTGGACTTAGAATATTTTGTGATTCAGTAAATTTCCCCTCATTTACATACCCCACTGCCTTAGGCCATACATACTGTGCTGACACGGAGCCGTTAACCTTGACAACCACTGTCCCCTGGTATTGTTTTGATTCTGCATGCCATAGAGTATAATGCAAAATCCAGATTTTCTTTAAACTTGGGTTTTCACATTTTTTTAATATTTTTGGCACGATCATGTTTGCGCGCTGTTCCTCTATGCTTAAACAGCCGAGATCAGCCACAAAAAAAGTATTTTTTATTAAAATTAAACATTTATTCATGCCAATGGCCACATATTTGGCCATTGGCATGCCTACAGATGTGAATACATGCTTTTATTTGTCCTGTCATGCCTCCATTTTCTTTTTTGCAGAAATGTGTTCAGTTAGTAACTGAACACATTTCTGCACTGACACTGTTCCTGCACGGAGGCCTGGCAGCTTTCTGGAAAACTAATTCACCTCATTTGCATGGTTTTAACCAGCAAATGAGGTGATTAGCATGCCGCACAGTCTTCCGTGCAGGAACAGTGTAGACAAACTTGTGCACATCGGATCAGCTGTTTGCTGAATCGCTTGGCAGCCGAACTCCATGCAGGAGCTGCTACACTGTTCCTGCATGGAGTTTTAGCTTAACTGACACCCATGGTACATGTTTTTCCTTACCTATGTTTTAGTTATTAATACTTAAATGGGAGTTGTGTGCTATATCTGTGACTTTTTCTAGTAAAGAATCAGGGATGACCAGTCTTGTGCCTTTATGAATGTACTTCCCTAATATTGAAATTCTGTCATCCTTACAGAGTTCATATCTATTATGACTGGGAATATCTAGATTAGTTTTATCCCTTCTTTGTCACTTATTAATAATACACAATTGCTTTACCTTCTATAGTATGGGATCCATTTCGGTTTTTGTCTCTGCAAATGTGACTGTTCTGGCGACTGTACTTTTTGCTGCCTTATCACGTTTCCTCTTTCTCACGAGTAGGCTATCAAAATATCTTTCTGGAAGTGTCTCAGTATTAATACTAGTTCTTCAGAATTGTACGCATTTACCTTTGTGGTCATATGATCTAATCTAAACCTTGGTTTTAAATGATTAAAAACACTTTCAACACAGTAATGACTGACAATTGATTTTTGTCCACAATGTTGTACATGCTGCACACATTTTTGATGGGGGTCCATTAGCTGCCAGACGTCATTTCTAATGTTCTGTCCCTCCAACTCTGGTACATCCCCCTGGTTTGGGGGTTGCTGATGGAGATGGAAGGGGAAGTAAGAATTAACATTTATCAAATGCTATCATCTAGACAGGACCAGCTGGCAGACTGAGAAAGGGAATTGGAAAGAAGCACCCCAGTGATGGAGTTTAGTAGATGCCTCCAGCATCATTTTCTGTATGCACCTGGCTTTTCCTTGGTTCTTCCCTCCATAAGTAAGGACATTAGCCTGTGTGGGCAATGAAGTTTGGCCTCTGAGTATCTGCCAGCCCTGGGCTCTATGACAACCACACCTCCTGTGTGATCATTCCAAGTCCTGGCCTCCACCAGGAGTCAAAATATCCACCCGCATCAGCATAAGCCCTCCCCCAAAGATAAGCACCCCCATCCTCCCCGCCAGCTCTGCCAAACACCCAAGATACTAATTGAACTCTGGTCTCCTGAACCTTCATCAGGGCTTCTTGGCTCAATGCCACCAGGCTGACATACATAAGTGTCTTGTTTTTCTGAGTGCTCGTTTTCACTACAAGACTCTTCTACCATGCTGCTTATCTTTTTTACATGAAAATGGTCTTTATCTGATAACATCCTGGCCTAAAATTTGTTTTGCAGTGAAATGTTTGGCCTACATTGGCCTTGACTCATACATTCTTGTGAAATAAAATAGCCTTTTCTAATTCATACATGTTTTGTCATCCAAAGGACAAATATTGTTAAGCTGATGACCCCCACACTTTCTGCATACTGATACATTATTCTGTATTATACCTATTTCTCTGTTTTTTTAGTATCTGTGATTGTGATCTGCTGCTGTGCTTAATCATCTGAAAATTATAGTCACCTTGAGAGTTGTGTCAGATAATCATTTTTCTCTAAATTTTCCAGTGTAGCAGTTCTGGATCATCTCTGTTTTGATTTCTGAATGATGATCTTTAAGATTACATCTCCTTGCCAAAGACTTCAGGCTTGTAGACTAATCATCTAATGCTTCATTTGGTTCATATATAATGTTTTGAATCATACATACTTCATAAGGTATGCCTGTTAGAGGCTGGAAGTGCCTTGCTAACTTCTGTTGTACTAAAAGTGGCTTCACTACTAACAACACTTTTAAATCTCATCATCTAATCACAAGCCACATGGAGAAAATGGCATTTCAGACTATTGTCCCCTGTAATGTTAGGTCCTGTGATATACCTCAGGATTCAATAATGCCTACACTAAGTGTATACTGTTCTGATTGAACAGACAATACAGGCATAACTCACACCTTCTTCCTCCTTATTTTAGTTTCCCTACTGATTTTCTTGTAGCTTATATATTTCCATGGTTTCATAAACGTTACCACAAAGTGTAGACTGCATGTATTCTTTTTGTGCTTTCTGAGTGATAAGAAAGCAGAAAAAATGTGGTAGGAATGTTCTTGAATACATATCATGTACACTTAGTGTAGGCGTTATTGAATCTGGCCTACAGTCTATGTATTTAGATTTCTAGTTCATCAGCTGTGGACCCAAGCATTGGTTAAGATTATCAAAAGGCCAAAGTCCTGGAAACTGTAGTGAACTATTCTTTGCTCTTATACTGCATTAAAACACTATCCCCAGGATTTACTAATCTTCCATGTAAGACTAGATTAGTCTTACACGGAAGCGCCAGTTTAAGAGTATGACGGCAGCGCACCATGCATATTAATGAGGGTGCAATGCCTCAACTCTAAAGCTTACACGGAGCGTGGACTAGTGTAGGGGGCATGTCGGACTGCCGAGCAGTCCAAACATCCACACCCCTGCAATGAAGAAACTCGAGAAATGTCGACTTACATGGGCGAGTCTGCTCACATGTGTACATTGTAACACACACTCCCCCATATGTTAAACCATTAACAATTGTAAAAATTAAAAGATTTTTTTTTTGTTTTATTTCCGATATAGCTGCCCATATTTGCACGTGTTTGCATGGGTTTGCCCATTGCTTAGCTACAGTTAGCAGCTTAGACACTGAAGAGGATGATAAGAAAAATATATGCAACTTAAGCAAAATAGCAATAGTGTAGTGGTTAGAGCCTTCGCACAAAGAGGAGGCATTCCCGGTTCGAGTCCCACTACTGCACGTTCTAGTTTCTGTTGGAAATCTGTATACAAAAATATTTCCTGACATTTGTTATGTGTAAGTTTTGTAAAAAGCATTGAAATGTTAAATGTAGTAGTGAACGAATTATATGCATATGAAGGTGAAATGGTTATGCATTCTGAGGCATGAGTACCTTATTTTAAGCAATATATACCTTATTTTAAGCAATATAAAGTACTGCTAAGCACATTTTACCAGTATTGAGCATATTTAAATTAAATTGCTCATAGCTGTGCACCGCGTTAACTAGTGCAATGTCTTTGCGCGTAGCTATGCACTGCGCCAACCAGCACAACCACAACTTATTTGCATGTAGCTGCACAACATCGAGCAACATTGAACAACGTTGAACAACATTGAGTAACGTCGAGCAACATTGGGCAAAGTTGAGCAAAGTCGGCTAAACACGGCCACACCTCCTTTACTGTACCTTAACCAGTCAGGTCTGCCCAGTAGGAAAATAAAAAGCAGTGACAAGTCTTGAACTCAGGATACTGTGCATTATAGTCACAGTACTGAACCACTAAGCCATGACAGCATTTCATAGCCATGCACTTTCAACAGACACATATCTATCAAAGGAATTTTAAACACTGCTAACAGCAGCTAAGCAGGTGTGCCTACAGCTGAGTTTTTTCAAAACTGGCCAATCACAAATAACTGCGGGAAATGAGGCATATTTAAGCTCCACAGGCGGGAATACTTGCTATAACTGGTTGTAGCTCCCTTCTGCAGTCAGCATGGCCAGTGTTGGAGAAGGAACTCGATTTAGAGCACAACGCTGGGGCATTGAGGAGTCCAAAGTAATGGTTTGGCTCCTTGTCCACAACCATGAGTAAAGACTCCTGTGGGGCCAGTACCAGGGTACCCAATATAAAACGGAGGCCTGGAACAGTCTTACTCATGATCTCACCAGTGCCACTGATGTTCCTCAGACTGGTGAGCAGGTCAGGCACCATTATTCTGACCTGAAGCAACGTAAGGAGGATCAACTGGACAAGTGGATCCAGGAATCCCGTGCGATGCCTAATGCCCCAGTACTGAATAAGACCATTGTATTAAGTAGTTAAGAATTGCTATGCTTGTCTATACTATGGATAGGTATGTCTCAATATCACTGCATTTACATCACAGCTGCAGGTGTCCAGGCTATGAATCAGCAAGCCCATGAAGATAGGCTGGAAAGGCTGCATCATCAGGCAGGTTAGTAATTATTCTGCATGTACTGTTATATAAAATAAATGAGAGAGCTTTCAAAAAGTGTTTAACCCAATAAATAAAGGTGTAATAATCCTTTAATAAATGTATAATTCCTGGAGTGCGTCTGTGTCATTTTCTTTGATATGTTGTTGTACTGTTGCATTCTACAAATAGTAGTGTTGTATTAAGCAGTGTTAACCCACACTTGGGTAGGCCCATATAACATGGATGAAGGGAGTGCCAGTTGCTTTTATGCATATTTACAGCCCTCAACTGTTGGTTCATGCCCAGCATGTGCAGGTTAATCTGGCACGTGAGTACTTGGTATTGTGTTCCCCAGAAATGTCAGTGTGCTGCCAGAAATGTAGGGAGCTGTTAACATATAACTGATACTTTCACCTGAACATATCTAGATAATTATATAAAAGAAGAGCTGTCAGTGTACCATCTTAGCAGTAGTGTGTGTGAGCGACTCTCAAAATATGTAGCAGTAACATCTGCATCTTGGACAGTTTGTAAGATACAGCTCATGTATATAATGATCTAGCAAAATCCAGTTGCACAATATAAGGACATTGGGTAGTGTAATAATACATGTAAGGGACATATAACTGCAGTTAATAGGAATGTAGTGAAAACTAGAAGGATATATAAGTTGTTAATTGAGCTATCTTTTTCCACCCTTCTGTATGTGCATAAAAAATGCAATTCCACACCTCAATCGGTATGTCTAATCTCAAAACATTTGTTGGGACATATGTCCTATTGGTTTATAAATATTTGCATTTATTTCTATGCATGTGCCCTGTTAAAATACCACAATATTGGTAGCCTGTTGCCATCAATTCAACTTGCATGCTGTTGTAATGTCCACTATTGTTCTATATATGCATGTGTTATGCTTGCTTTTCAACTGTTGAAAATCTGGTGTGTTGGGTTAATAGGAATACTTCTGCATGCTGTTATAACTAATTGGGAATGCTGTTGACTGTTACTAACCCATATCTTTATTAAACTCTCCAAAACACAGTTCGTATGAGAAGGCCAGTCCCAGCGGACCCACCTGTCCCACCTCAGCTGGCCATGGCACCTGGCACCAGCAGGTCCGGTGCCCAGCCTGAGACCTCCTCCTTCATTGGCCCTGTGCCACCTTCAGGTGGAAGCGCTGCAGGGGATGGGGCTCAGCCCCCCCATGCAAGCATGGGCAAAGGAGGGCTACCTATCACCCTTCGAATGGTCTAGGCTGTGGTGCGTAGAGAGATTGAATGTTCTGTTGCAGAACCTCTATGCCAGCTTGAGGCATGAGTGGCACAACTCCTGGGTCAGCCTGCCCCTCCTACACAGCCCCCAGCACAGCCACCCTCTGGGCTGTGAAGGTGCAGTGGTGACTGCCCATGGGTGGGGACCTCAGTCCCACTGTTTCCATCTGGGGGCTCATGGGCTTGCGATTTCCAAACATCCCTCCCCGTCAAAAGTGTTCACCCACCACATGTGTCATATACCACCCCTGTATGCATCTTGTTTGTCTTGTCTGTTTACCTCCCCATCCTACCTCCCCAAACATACCTACTTCCCCTACCCCACATTCCACTCTCACCTGAAAAAAAATCTGCTCCCAAAAAAAAAAATTACACCCCATACATAGCTACCCATTTTGCATACATGTCCACTGGACACATAAAATGTTATTTAATTGGCATTACAACATACTTTGTTGTCTTCACCCCTCTCTCAGGGGTTGGAGGTTTCATATCTACCTCCAAATGTATTCCATGTGCACAGCTGTCGCTGCTAAAGAAATGGGCAGCTATGGACCTTCCCTACACCCGTACTGCACATCCCGAGCTATTTTCCATACTGTCTTTCCCACTTTGTGCCCCTTTTTCACCACTTTCCTATCTCCCTATTTTTTTTTCTTTCAAAGAAATGAGCGCGGGGGTTAGCGGGAGTAAGCACTATTAAGCAGTAGTTAGCGGGTTTGCACGAGTTTGCGCTTGTTTGCACTTAGCTAAACATTGGTAAGCATCGCGCAAACCCTCATAAACCTGCTTACAACTGCTTAAAAGTGCCTTAGTCACTCTGTATGTGAGGGCCCTTGTTCTGCTCAGGAGCAAAATAAAACACCTGTGTCAGTCTCGAACCCCGGACCTTGTACACACTACACAACATAAAGTACCACTAAGCCACGGTAGATATACATCAGGTTGGTGCTTAAATAAATATATCATGCATCAGAATGAGTGAATGTAAAGGAAAAAAATAGGAATACCATACCACACAACTTGTTCTGTGGATGTTTACCAACAGTTGTTGTGGGATTACATTACATGACTGTGATAACAGACGCAGCCATTCTAGCAGGTAATAATGTTACACCATCACTTTACAACCCCACACAGTATCACAGCAGGACAAACACTGGCATATCTGTTTAGGCCTGAGGCCATACATCCCAACTGTCCCTAATTTTCAGGGATGTCCCTGATTTTGAAACAAATTTTAGCTCTGTCCCTCTGAATCCCTCTGAAAACTACTGACGCTGGCCAGAAAGGCGGCGAATTACACTTAATGAATAATGACAACAATTAAGAGTTAGACACTTCTTTTACTTCAGAAAATGTGTATTAATTAATGTGCTCTGATTCTCTCGATGTCTCAACTTAATGGCACTAATATTTTAAAGGTGTCCCTGACTTTTTCTTTACTTTTTCCTGAGTCTTTTCAAATATGTACCTGATTGGTTGAGAGGTCTGGCAGAGGCAGAAACACAGAGGCATATCAGCCTTTCTGCTGTTACACACTGTGCAAATAGCTTTGTAAGGAATTTCAGAAGCATAGCCTTATGTAGGAATACAATACTGAAATACAAATGGATGTAGCCATGTACTGGTAGCAACCAGCTGTAAGAATGCCATTGCTCTATTGCTGAAAAGACCTGTGTGGTGCACAGACAAAAAATAACAGGCTATTCTCTGGCTATCATGTGGATAGGTCCACAGTTGGGAGTTACGTAGATAGACTACTTGCCTTGATAAACTAACATGTACACAGCAACCCTCTAAGTTCAGCAAGATACAATCCACACAATACTACTTACGTTCTCTGTACTTCTGCAACCCTACACAAATGTAGAATATACCTGTGTGTGCAGGGTCTGCCAAGGATGTAGGTAAGCATACTCACAGTACTGAAATGTGCCCAGTTTTTCTGAGCAGTTTGTGCTAATGTCAACACTAAAAAAGCACAAACTGTTTAGAACTGAGTAAATGAATATTCACAGTATAGCAGTTCACAAACAATTATTGTGCCAAAGGAATACATCTCAATAACTAGCTTTGTATGGCAGTTAATTGTAAAAGTTGAAAAGAAAGTACATCTTTCCATGTATCCTGGGGTAGCATTTTGAGGGGTGAGTACATTTCTACACTGACAAGTGGGTACTGGAAACAGCAACATTAGGTCTGAGTGCAAAATGTAAATCTCTGGCTACACCCCTGGCTTCTGATATAAGAACTATACCAACCTTCTGTCTTAAACAATGATGTCCACAGCAAACAAAGATGATCTCCATCTTGGAAAGCTGAAAGGGCCACTCCTACATGAGTTAGCAATTTATAGTACTGGGTTGCTATGACAGTGATTACTGCAATTACTACACAGCAGGCTGCATGCTATTAGCAAATTGTGGTCACTAATTGGTGCAGAGGGCATCACATGCTCATCTGCAAATTCCTACAAAAGCAGGCTGCAATATCTGCCAGCAAACTCAATCACTCTATTGCAGAGACTGACAGAGAGAGAGAGACAGAGAAAAGGAAAAAGAAAAAGAAATATTACCAAATCATACAAAGGAAAGGTATGTGACACATATGTATTTACTGGCATGTAGTAGATGTTATTGAAGAATAGTCTATATAATGTGAACCATTCATATGTGGAAGCCATACTTATTTATGCACAGATGTTCTGCTTAACTACAGCTATGGACACTACTGTGTGTACCTGTGGGCAGTGGGACATACCTGTGAAATGTGTAGCTCAGCATTAAATGTCAAATATCTGATCCATGTTATCTGTGTTCTGTACAGTAGTGTGGCCAATGGCTGTTGGGGGGATTAGAGCTGACATTATATAAACATGGGTGTGACAGAACAACACATGCATGATAGTCATATTAAAGTGTAGCTTAGCATTGACAACTGCTGTAGCAGTCTAGTATGCTTATCTAGTATCTGTAGCCATATATACCCCCCTAATGTTAGTGTGTGTTCATATGTGACACCTGTTTGTATTGCAGCAAGGCCCAACAGTTCAGCTGTGAGGTCCAGGGACTTACAACAGTGTGGACCTTGTGTGTGTATGCCACACACATACGGAGAAATACATATGTGTCATATATATTCACATCTGTATATGTGCATAGAGCAGGGGACATATTGCAACTGTTTGTGATAGGTGGAGATATATATGTTGGTGAAGGTTAGTATGCGCATATTTGTATGTAGGTTTTAGTGTGTGACAAACAAGACAGCATACAGTGCTGGTATATGACATGTGGTGGTTAAACACTGTGGGTGATTTATTCAGTTTGCAATGTTGAAGCCAGTGAGGCCTGCTAAAGCTACCTGAGCTGTGAACACATTCAATGCATTTATCCCAAGACTGTGCGATTTTATTACATTACTGTACATCTTACATCCTTTGTATAATTGATATTCTCACTATAGTTTCATAGTTTCATAGTATAGTACTAGGCTATCTGCCCTGGGGCATTTGTAAGCCTAGCCATAGTGATGTGGCTTTTGCCACCCCATGAAATGGTACAAAAATGTACAGAATAAATTTAGAATACTGTGCCTCTGTCTAGTAGTGACACAATGAAGGTCCCCTTATATAATAGAATTAGTTTACTGTGCCTCTGTCTAGCAGTGACACAGATGTGACCCCTGGGGTAAACTTACGATCTCCCATCCACTCATCAAGATTTCTCTTGAAGAGAGTCAGTGAGGGCTCTGCCTAATACGAACTGGGATCTTGTTCCAAAGCATGGGAAGCCTCTGGGTTATGAATCTATCCCTCCAGCATGTCCTATTCATACTTGTGCCAAGGTTTAAGTCTTTAGCTCTCGTGGTCCTGATGGATTTGGATTTTTTTGAGGTGGAGCATGTCCATCAGATCCTGATTGGACATGGCCTTGTATGTCAGGCAGAGATCACCTCTGAGCAGGCGGTATGCTACTGAATAGAGCTGAAGTTTCTTTAGTCTGGCAGAATAAGACATATGTTGGAGACCCTTGATCATCTTGGTGAGGTACTTTTGTGGTCTCTCCAGCTGTTGCAAATGCCGGGTGAGGTACATACCAAATGGGGCATTGTACTCAATCATGGGTCTGATGAGGGAGGAATATAGGGGTACAATGACATCCTTGGATCTGGATGTGAATCCCTTCATGATGAGGTGTGCAAGGTAGAATGTTTTTCTAACCACTTTGGCAACGTGAGTGTCAAATGAGAGGTCGCTGTTGACTTGGGTCCCTAGGTCTCTGATTACTTTTTCCGTACTGAGTGGGTTGCTGTCTATGTGATAATTTGTGGGTACTTTGTTTTTTCCAAAGGGGATGACTATACATTTTTTGGCATTTTGTTTAAGGCCGTGACTCCAGCACCAGTTGTCCATTTCTGTGAGGCCTTTTTGTAGGATGTATGTGTCTGCTGGTGTATCAACTATGGCGCCTAGTTTGCAGTCATCTGCGAACATTGTCAGCCACAGCCCTCCCATGTTTGCTTTAACATCTGAGAAATAAATGCCGAACAAGAGGGGTCCCAGGACAGATCCCTGTGGGACACCACCTGTGACTGGCTTTGAGTCTGACATTGCTCCAGTGATTTTAACTTTATGGGTTCTGTCCTTTAGGCAGTTTGCAACCCATCTAGTGACATAAGGGTTTACTTTTAAGCTGTTGAGCTTATCTATGATGCCTAAGTGGGGTATTGTGTCGAAGGCCTTAGCCAAGTCCAGGTATGCTGTATGGACTGCTTTGCCCTTATCAATGGCTCTAGTGACTGTTTCGAAAAAGTCAACCAGGTTTAAAAGGCAGGATCTGCCCTTTACAAAGCCGAACTGGGTGGGGTCAAGTGTCTGTAGGTCCCCTATGTCTCTGTTTATGAGTTCCATAATGATTCTTTCCATAGCTTTGCAGACCAGGCTGGTTAAGCTTATGGGGCAGTAGTTTCCAGGGTCTGTAGAGGCACCCCCCCTTGTGGAGTGGGACCACTGTTGCTGTACGCCAGTGTTCAGGTACATATCCCAAAGTAAGGTTAAGGTTAAATAGCATTTTTATGTGTGGGTTTAGCTCCTCTTGGACTTCATGTAACACGCAACCCGAGATACCGTCAGGTCCCATTGATGCTGTGTTTTTTGCTTTGTTTAGGGTGGTTCTCACTTGGACATCTGAGATGACAGGGAGATTACATTCATCTGGGATAAGTATTTCTTTTTGGGGGTGAGGGAGGAGAAATTTGCACTGAACCTGTCAGCCAGAATGTTGGCAATACCTGTGGGTTCAGTGTATTTTTTGTTGTTGTGAACCAACTCTGAGCATATCTGAGGGTTTCCGCCCAGGTTTCTAACATAGCTGAAGAAGACTTTGTGGTTATCTTTAGTGTCCTTAGTGATTTTTCTCTCAAAGTTGGCCTTGGATGTTTTTATGAGAAAATGTAGTTTTCTGCTAATGTTGATCAGAGATGTCTTCCCTTCATGGGATTTTGCTCTGACGTGCAGTAGCTTCCTTCTTTTGTTATACAATTTGTTTATGGCTGAGGTCCACCAGACAGGACGCTTACCTTTGGTGGAGAGGGACTTTGATTTATTTGGGATTGCATGATCCATGCATTCTTGGAGATGTCCATAGAAAGCATTTGTGAAGGATTCGGCATTGTGGGATGTGGTATCCACTGGCACAGTGGGCTTAAAGGATACCATCTCAGTCTTAAGAAGAGTGAAGTCTGCTTTTGAGAAGTTTTTCACTGTGGTCTTTTGTGCTGGCGGTGGAGGTGGGATATGTATGTCCATGGTGATTAGTTTGTGGTCAGATTTAACTAGTGAGGGGTATACTTCCGGTGTGGAGCATTTTGTCCCCATGTTTGTGAAGATCAGGTCTAGTATATTATCTCCCCTAGTGGGAGAGGTGACTAGTTGTTCCAGTGCATTTGAATTTATGAATTCCAGGAACCTTTGGGCTAGGGTATTAGGGCTAGAATAATGTACCCAATCTATGTTTGGGTAGTTGAAGTCTCCCAGTATGATGGTATTTTGTGATACATTCATATCCTCCAATGTCTTCAGGAAGGCTGAGTGGGGTTCTTGAGATTGGGAGGGTGGTCTGTAACATGCTACCAGTTGTATAGTAGTTTTGCCTATGGTTAATTGCACCTGTATGGTCTCTGATGCTTCATGTGTTGCTACTAACCTGGAGGTGTGGGTGTCCTTGATGAATATGGACACTCCCCTCCTTTGTGGTTCGCCAGGGTTTTGGGGCCAAAAGCATGATCAGGTATAGCCTGGTAGTGCTGGGGTGCTCTCAGGAGCCTTGAACCAGGTTTCAGTTACTGCACAGACGTCGATGTTCTCCATGCTGAGGAGTGCATCAAGTGCCTGCATCTTGAGATTTAGACTTTTGGCGTTGAGCAGCATTACCCTTAGTTTTTGAAAGGTGAACTGTATATGTGCCTACATATATATGTATATGTACACCAATGGATGTGTATATGTATATATATATATATATATATATATATATATATATATATATATATATATATATATATACATATAGTTATATATAGTTATATATACTCATACACACCTACATCTACTTGTTGCAATAGATTCTCTGTACTGTTGACTGACTGTGATGGTCAATATGTTTGTGAATACGTCAAAGATAGGTATCTGTGGGATAGCTTAGTGGGAAACTGTTTATGTCATGGTATTATGGGTCCTTGCTTTGATACTAGCAAAAGCTGTGTATTCTGTTGCTAGGCAGAACAAGTGCTATTGAATACAGTGTGATTAAGTCCCTTGGTTTTAACTAGGGTGTGTCATTGGAGGCTAAAGCACTACATCTATGATTATTGATTGGTACCAATATTGAATCCAAATCTTGTGTGTACTGTAGTACTACTTGAAGCTCTGGACCTGTATAGCAAAGTATGGTGTATGTCTACATTGCTTGCATCCACTGTTTTGTGTGGTCCCTGTATTCATCACAGATTACATTTCTCAAGATTAAGGTTGTGTAAGTACTGACACACAGTACTGTATAGTACACACTGAAAACTTATCTGGGTTGTCATACCTTTGTGTTCTGCAATTATGTCTGATGTGTGTGTGGTTATGTCTGTAACATGTCCTTTGACATATGTGTGGTAAAACATATAACTGCGTATCTAGCAAAATTCATAGTGTACTACAGCAGTATGTGACCTATATTCCCAATTGTGCACATATTTTGGCTACGGGTTTGCCATTAACAAGTTGTGTGGTATAATAGTAATACATTTACTGGACCTTACACTCATTGTGATGGATGATATATTTCTTTACACATCAGCTCGATGTATATCTACTGTGGCTAGGTTGTGCATTTTGTTGCATACAGTGTGCCAGGTACTCTTGTATAATCTTATATATTCATTTTATTTTTTTGTTGTGCAGAACATGGTTCATTAGATAGAGAGTGAGCAAGGCACTTTCAAGCAGTTGTGGGGTGAGCAGTGATAAGTGGCAGTTAAAGTGTTTCACTCTCGGTTAGCTAATAGGTTGCTATATATGGCAGTTCAGTGATATCTGTACTGTATAATGTTAAATGTGCCATATGACTTGCTCAGACATATTTTCGTATTTATGTCTTCCAGGGATCATGGCGCATCGCAGGAACCCCAGTTACAGTAGTGCTGAAGATGATATAATTACTAACAGTATAATTCAGCACTACCATCTCATGTTCTCACGAACCAGCCAGGACCAGCAGGAGCATACTGCAATGTGGCAAGATGTTGTCCACAGGGTAAATGAGGTAGGTCTGCATAACTGGACATATGAGCAGGTACGCCACCACTGCAGTGATCTTCTCAGACATGTCCATCAGCATGCTGCTGATGTGCGGAGACAACAGCTTGCAACAAGAGGTGGTGTTAATATCCACCCCCCCTCACCAGAGTGGAGGAGCTGCTCCTGATCCTGGTGGCACCTGCCCAACAACAACAGCAGCAGATATACACCATGATGGAGGTTGGAGCCACCCAGCAAGCACACATGGAGCATGCAGGTAACATGGCATATCTGTAGACTACTGTTATCTGTATTGGTAGATCATGCATATGTGAGATGTGGAGTGTCTCGTTCAAAGATGTGAAGCCTGTTGTTGTGCAATACTGATCACTGGGGACATAATCTGTAGCCCTGTGAATGTAAACTGTTGTTGTACTGTAAGATTGCAAACACACAGTAGCAATGCCACAGTTGTGGCCAATGACAAACTGTCTCATCTCTATGTAGGTCCCTCTGGGGTGACATCAGGGCAGCGGACAGGTGCTGGTGAGTGTGTTCTACATTTATTATTGTAAATAAAAAGTGCATGTCATAGTTAAGGTGTAGGCCATGTACACATGTAACACACCTACCCATAATGCATGCTGTGCATGTTTGGTGTAAGAGCATGCACATCTCACTAATGTGATTAGCTGCCTCAAACACATGTAATACCCAGACCATCTCAAACAAATGTGGCTAGACTGTAGTGACCATTGGGTAGGCACAGTTGATACTCAACATGCACATAATATACACATCTACGTCATACCCAGAGCATTTTAGCATGCTACACATAAAGGATTTCCAAACCCTCTGTAAAGACACACTCCAGTATCCAAAATCTCATCCACACATTACACATAATATACCTGAGGGGTAGAGGCCTATCATGGGGCATTTAAACACTCTGCAACACACTACACATTCATGTCAGGGAATGCTCCTTATTGGCCTCCTTACAAACTCACGTAACAACTGGTTGTGAAATGGTGAATGTAGCCAAGGTAGTACAGTTCCAGCACAGCATGATTAGTGCTGGTTTGGGAAACATTTGTAGCCTTGAGTGACCACAAGATGCTTCATGATGATGACCTATGGTACTATACCCCATCCAGTTATTGTAACCACAGTACTACACATAGCTTTCATTGCTATACACCTTAATGTTGCGTGTGTGCACACATATGCACCTCTAAACAATATGCATACCAATCACCATTTGCACAACTGACACATATATGTCTTTTGATGCTATTGAGTGGCTAGGTCATATGACACACATTGGGTATGTGTAGTGTTTAAATATGCAGTTGTGTTTTAGCATGCCATGTCATGGATGAGACTGGTATGTCCACAATATGATCTACACTCACCATAAGTACCGTACATTGGGTATGTGGCCGGATGGTATTCCATCAATTATCCATGCACCACTGATGATGTTGTGTGAATACTCATTATGCATGTGCTAAACATGTGTCCACAATTATTTGCTAAAGACACAGAGGCTGTGATCAGCATTGGAGACCTATCTGACACACAGATACACATCCAGCAATGGTATGTACACCTGTGAGTTATGGTGCACAGTGCATTACAGGGTTATGAATACCTGCACAACAATGTTGTGCCCATGTATGCATTGTGTTCCATGGGGAGGCCCATCACCTAATAACAAAACACATGCATCAAAGCCGTCTATACTGTTAGTAACAAGGACTGTCTACACTTGCACTGTATGCTGTTGAGCAACACATGTCCTGCATGCTGACATGTGTGATATGACTATTTTGCTTGTGATACTGTACCCCACCATCACCTGCTATTGTGTATGTTCTGAGATTGCTGGTGTGTGTGTCTGCTTTAGGGAGGAGTGTATTTTTGTGTGTTCGCATGTGTGCATGTGTGCATGTGCGCATGTGTGCATGTGCGCATGTGTGCATGTGTGCATGTGCGCATGTGGTCTGAAGTCATGTTCAGGTCTTAAAGTGTGTTTCCTGTTTTCCTCTCACAGGTGCCGAGGTGGGGCTGGTTCAGCACAGCAGGGAACCTGATGTCACTGAGACAGACAGTAATGATGAGGATAGGTGTGTTGAGACACAGGCAGGTTTGTCAGGGTCTGTTGTTGGGCCACCAATTGACAGTACACAAGTCTCCACCCCATCCATGCATGCAGTCATACTGCCTGTACATCCATCATCACCATTGCCCTTAGCTGAGGGACAGTGTATGGTTGGCACTGGCCAGGACAGTGTGGTATCTATGGCACATGTATCAGGACACAGCAGCCATAGCCAGATGTCTGGAACTGTACCACATAGGCAGATGCCCAGGGGTTCTCGTCAGAACACTGTTGATCATCATACCCCTGGCAGACGTGCCACACCTCTTTCTACTACAAGCATGTTCCAGGCTGTCATGGAGGCACAGATATGAATGGAGCGGTACACCAGACAGGGACTAAGGGCACAGAGGGCTTATAACACCACTGTACATGACAGTATCCGTGACCTAGAAGGTGCCATACATAACTACACTGAGGTCATTGATAGACATTGGGGTGAGACATTGGGTGTCCTCCACAATGTCATGTCCATGTGTCAGGACAGTGCGGAATGGTTGAGACATTGATGTGGATGTATGCCAGTAACATCAGCAGCTGGAGGTCACTGTGGACGTCCAGCAAGTCACAGCCGCTCCCGTAGTGCCAGTACCAGCCCTAGCAATGTTGGGGGGGCTGTCCATAGACCGTCCTAGAAGACCACGTGCACGTGGCTCTGGCCAGTCCCAGCAGGGACCTGGATCCAGTGGACATATGTCAACCTCTTTGGATAGTACCCAGTCTGGATTAGTACCTGATACTGTCTGTAGCACCCCTGCCAGGCACAGGTTGTGTATCTGTGGCCAGAGATGGTGATCTGTAAAGCCTGCCAGGTACAGTCTGTAGCTGTCTCACAAATCCCCGTATATGGCAGCCACATGGTGGAACTGTGTGCATGCAGATACACACATATAAAGCAGAAACCTAGGTTAAACACATACCCGCACACATTACATCAACATTGGCCCATAACAGTACTCATGGCCCTCACACACACACTCATACACACACATGTCGATTGTATGGCTCAGTGTAGGCCTCTGGCAAACCAACAAAACACCCTGTGCATATGATGAAACCTGTGCCACCTCCTGTCATCTGTAACATTGATGCAGGAACAGGCTAACATGGTGCTGATGCACAGGGTGACTTTAATAAAGTATAGCAATGGTTGGATGTGTAGCATGTTGTCAGCAGTAAAGGTAATGATATCCTTTAAGGTGTAGCTGAGCAGGCATGATGCATTAAAGCTGTAATTAGCAATGTTGTATTGTTTTCACCAGTGTTTCTTCCAATTATGTTTTGTTTGCCCATGTGCCACTTGGCTGATTTGTGTAGTTGTGTCAACATGCATTATACAGTGGACAGTAAATGTGGGGTGTGTGCAGCACAGGTTTGCAGGTGTACATTTGTTAACATGGTGGAAGTGCACTGTCTGCATGTACATGCATATTGGACACATGGGCAGGGTGACATGCCCTGTATTGGCCAGTGTTAACACTCCATAGTTTCTATTGGTGGCCAGTATGCATTGTACTACACACATTTTGGAACTTGAGTACACATGTGTGTGTATGACACGGGTTGACACTGTGCTGTGGGTGATGCTGTTATTGCTATCTGTCATTGGTTTGCATTACTAAGGTTAACACTGTCCCAGCTGCATAATCCTTTAGTAATGCACACTGTTCACCTACAGGGTTGCATGGACTGTGCTCTCACAAACACAATAAATTCTCAGTAAACCACAGCAACCAACAGTAACGAATATGGTAAAAACCACAGCAGCAATCCAGCAATTCCAAGGAAGGAAATTTATTCACCAAACAGCAATAAAAAATCTCTAGCGCCTCGGCCAACAAGCCTTTAACAGAGTACATCCAATGAAGAAAGACTCACAGTTTATATACACATATACTTAATTGAATAATGAATTGATAACTTATATTACATAGTTAATTGAACCTTATTAAAACATAAAGCTCAGTTTAACACACTTATACAAAGCTTTTCCAAAAGCATTCCTGATTCAGACCAACAGGACACATAGTATTAAATTTTAAAATCAAAAATGCCTCTTTTTTTCTTAATAATTGTTTAACTTGTTCATCTGTCATAAACATTTTACATATTAAATTATCTAAAATTGTAGCCTGAAAACCTTCCACACTTCCATTATGTACTTCATTAAAATGTACTGCCACAGGACTAGACAGTTTATAATTTTTAATATCCCTTATGTGTTCTTTTATTCTACAAGCGAAACTTCTTTTCGTTTCCCCTATGTAGAATTTATTACAAGTACATTTAATTGAATATATAACTTTTTGACTATTACAAGTAAAACTACCATTAGTTTCAAAGTTCTTATTATTAATTTTATCAAATTTTTGTGTAACAAAACTGCAAATACTACATCTGCCACATGTTGCTGTCCCTTTTTCTTTTATTCTTCCCATTATTTCCAGTTTTGGTCTGTGAAACCTACTATGTACAATAAAATCTTTAATATTTCTACCCCTATTAAAAGAAAATAATAACTTCTTGTTTTGTAAACAATCTACTTCTTTCTTTATAATATTCCAACTGGATTTGATCATATCTGTAATTTCATCAGATATGACTGAATAAGTAGTCGTAAAATAAATATTTTTATCCTGCTCACTCTTTTTATAATTATTATACCATAACCGACCACATTTCAGTGACTCACTATTTAATACTTTATTTAAACTCTCTCTAAGATACATTTCATCATATCCTCTCTCTTTAAATCTCAAAAAACTGTCTTCCAGTTCAATATTTCTATCTCTTTTCTCACTACACAATCTATTGATTCTATTAAATTCCGTATATGGAATAGATTTCATGGTGTGCCCTGGGTGAAAACTTTCACCATGCAATATATTATTGCTACTAGGAAATTTCCTATATATTTTAGAGATTACCTTCCGTCGGTGACTATCCCCTATTAATTCTACATCCAAAAAATGTACTTTTATGCCTTTTTGTAATCCATCAAATCTTATTCCTATATTGTTAGCATTAATTTGACTAATAAATTGATCCACTAGATCATAACCACCTTTACAGATAAAAATAAGATTGTCTATGTATCTATAATACTGTATAACATGTGTACGAAAAAATTGATTAGTATAAATATATTCATGCTCAAATAAGCCCATAAATATATTTGCATAACAAGGGGCAAATGGAGCCCCCATGGCTGTTCCTTGTTGTTGCCTATATAACTGACCATCAAATTCAAATATATTATTTTGAAGGCACATCATCATTAATTCAGTAATATATTCAGCCATAGGACTTTCACCTAAAAAATATTTCATAGCTCTAATACCATCACGATGTTTAATACTAGTATAGAGACTTACTATGTCTACTACTACAAAAAACATTTTCTCATTCCATATAGTCTGATAGACTTTTGTCAGAAATTGAAAAACATCTTTCACATAAGAAGGCAATTTTATTACCAATGGAAGTAAAACCTCATGTAATAAACAAGAAATATTATTCAAAAAGCCCCCACTGGCTGAAACAATAGGACGCCCAGGTGGATTCAGTAAATCCTTATGGATTTTCGGCAAACAATAAAAACATGGCATTCTGGGATTTTTTTATAGCCAGTTTGTCAGTAACATCCTTAGCTGAAAAGTAATGTAATCTTTTGCCTTTTTCTAACAAATCATAATATATTTTTTGAGATGTGTTATATTCAGTTATATCTATACATTGATATACACTATTATCATTCAGATGTTCATAACACATAGATAAATACTGTGTATAATGCATCATAACTAACTTTCCACCCTTATCGGCTGGTTTAAATACCATTTGTGTATTACTACTTAGTTCACTTAATGCACGCCATTGTATTAGATTCAAATTATATACAACACTTCTTTTCTTTTGACCTATAAACTTATCATAAATTATCTGAACATTATGATTTAATGATTTATCCAAGCACTGTATACTTTCATTATTGCAAAATGGAACAAAATCACTTTTAACTTGAATATTATCAGTATTTAATTTACAATAGGCATTATAATCATCATTTTCCCCCGAACAACAGGAATAGAAGCTATCATTAGAACTACTACTACATACATCAACTTCAATATCTTCCTTATTCATTACCAGTTGTGACGAAAAAGTCGCCAGTTTTATCTTTCGCATAAAGCAAATATATCACTCTTTAAAACATGTAAACGGGAAGAACAGTTGGTATATATTTAAGACCTTTAGATAATACAGATATATGAGCCTCTGAGAGCTCCATACCAGATAAATTGACCACATACTCACATGTAGAGCACAAATCAGTTCTATTAGTCCCATTTACCCCGTTTATTAGTCCTTTGGTATGTACGTTGTTCTTGATAGTAGCCCTGTGCTGCCCCATTCCAACTCCGTTTTCTTCCCTTGTTAACTCCACGAAATGAGTTCAGATAGGTGTTGTTCCCAGCTGGCGGTAAATATGGGAAGTCTTCATCTGTATCAGGTTCAGTACCCGAAACCATACTTTCACCTGACGTGGGAGCCCTTTTAGATGTATGATAGGTCGGTTTCCTTTGTTGTTCAAATTGAACCTGTGGTTTTCTCCCTTAGGGTTAAATGCATACAAAGCGCTCTTTTATTATCATAGTCGCGTATATCGCGAACTAATTTACCTTTTTTCCTGTCAATTAGTTCTTTCTCATAGCTCACCAGCTGTTCATTAGTTTTAATAAGGAAGCTTTGCAGTTCATCTTGTGATATAACGTTGGTTACGTTCTGACACAATCCTTTAATCTCCTCCTTCAACTTCTGTTTCTTAAAGAGATCACGCTCCACTAATATATGCACCCACTCCAAACTGCAGTTATGTGCCGCAGTTATCCACCTATCATGGAAAGTACGCTCTTCCGCAACAGTTAAGTCAAAGGGAGTAGATGGATTTTTGATAGCTCTAAGCCCCCGAGGAGTAATTTCCAACTCCTCATATCTCTGCATGCTTTGAAAGTTAAGAAATGTCGCAGTTTCTTTAAATAACAACTTTTCTATCTGTGATAACATCTCCGATACTTCTGGATTATGAAATGAGTCGGCTTTCTTGCCAACTCTTGAAAAGGGGTTCTGGTTCCATAATTTCCTATCTTTAGTCCATTTGTTTAATACCCCATTTTCCGTATCATTCACATTGACACCTTCCTGACGAACAAACACCATGCCTATAGCATTTGAACCAGCTGCAATTTCTCCACTTTTCAGTGCAGTATCCATATTCTTAGATGAAGTCTCCGAAGGAGTATCTAGGAAAATCCTAGGTAAACCAACCATGGAATCACTGGTCATACTTAGTAAACCACAGCAACCAACAGTAACGAATATGGTAAAAACCACAGCAGCAATCCAGCAATTCCAAGGAAGTTAAACAATTATTAAGAAAAAAAGAGGCATTTTTGATTTTAAAATTTAATACTATGTGTCCTGTTGGTCTGAATCAGGAATGCTTTTGGAAAAGCTTTGTATAAGTGTGTTAAACTGAGCTTTATGTTTTAATAAGGTTCAATTAACTATGTAATATAAGTTATCAATTCATTATTCAATTAAGTATATGTGTATATAAACTGTGAGTCTTTCTTCATTGGATGTACTCTGTTAAAGGCTTGTTGGCCGAGCTAATTTTTATTGCTGTTTGGTGAATAAATTTCCTTCCTTGGAATTGCTGGATTGCTGCTGTGGTTTTTACAATAAATTCTCACTTATACAGTAAAAGTGCATTAGTCTCATGGACCCCTGCCATAAACTAAATATATAATAGAAGGTGTGAAGTTGTACCAGAAAAGAGTTACATACAAAAAAAGGGATAACCTCTCTGGTCAGTATCATTGGGAAAATACAATCCCTCAATAAACATACAAGTCAAGCTTCAAAATACAAAATGGCAAGGATTCCAAAGACAACACTAAAGCTTTCTTTAGTATTGTTTATAATCTACAGGGGAAATCTCAGATCGGGTCACAGTTAATGTAAATGGTCAAAAAGTACACTTATCTGACTGACATTACCAATTCCTTGTCAGACAGTTTGAATGCGGATTTCACCACCCTGATGTTACACAAGGGCCACATTTCCAGACCTGAAGAATGTAAAACTTGATGATTCACAGACACTCTAGTTAAAACATCTCTTTGCCAAAGTCCAAACCACAGTGGCAATGGTACTGGACAGTGTCCCTGGCTGTGTCATACACAAGCTGACATATGAAGTCACTACTCACCTAAACACTCTGTTCAGATGCAGCCTCTATACAGGTTACATACTTGTGGAATGATGCACAGTAATGGCGTTCACAGTCCACAAGGGTTGAGCTACAACGTCTTCTTCCCCTTTCGGATGCTCCCATTAGGGGTCGGCACAGTAGATCATCTGTTTCCATTTCTTCCTGCCCTCTGCATCTTGCGCTGTCACACCATCCACCTGCATGTCCTCTCTCACCACAGCCATAAACCTCATCTTAGGCATTCCTCTTTCATGTTACCTGTCGGCTTCATCCTTAGCATCTATTTCACAATATACTCTGCATCCCTCCTCAGCACATGTACAAACCAGCTTAATCCTGCCTATCTGGCTTGGTCTACTAACCTTCAAACCTGGCCTGACCCTCTAATATACTTATTCTTAAACCTGTCCACCCTCGTCACACCCAGTGCAAATGTTAACATAAATTGATTAAGGGTAGAACTACAACAGATCCTGGAAACTCTCACCCTATAAGCCAGACAAATGTTATCTGGAAGGCTAGGGAGCACAGCATTATGGAACTCATTAACAGAGACATTATGAACCTGCAAACACTGCACCATACCCACTTAGGTTCTCTAAAGGCCAGATCATGGCTCCTATACCTAGTAGACTTCAAGCCAGTTAACAAGGCTATAGGTGAGGTTAGGGGAGGTCAACACAGCCAAGCTATAGCTCACCAGCAATTCATACCCATCCCACATTCTGGTATTATACATAACCTCAACAGACTAACCATAAACTATTGTTAGATGATGGCTTGACAACTGATGCACAGATGTAGAACACACAGTAACATTTGCAGCCTCCATGTACTATTCTATGCCAGTAACAAATGGTATTCACCTGCACTCAGCCCTGGGACCACTCCTATTTGGCATATAGCTTTCTTAGGTACAAGCAGACACAGTAGGGATATGTCTGCCCACGTTTGATGAAAATGCATACTGTGGGCTATACTTTATTCTCCAGATGACACACACATCCTCCAAAAGGGTATCATAGAGACAGATACCTGGTGTCAAACTCATGCTGTAAAGCTATAAGCCAAAGAAAGCATAGTTATCCACTTTTAGAAAACAAAGTATCCCCAGAGTACCACATAGGTAGTAGCCCCCAAAATGTGGAACAGGTACTAATGTATACATAGAGCCATGTGTTTAGTCATCTCTCCTTTGATAATCACATTACCAAAGGGTTTTGGAAATCCCTCTGTGGAGCACATAAGCAATAAAGGGTTTGCATGCAGATCAACAGAGGTTGTTGCACACCTATAATGATTAGTCATCTTTGCCAGACTTTGCTTGCTTTGGAACAGGTTTCAAATATACCTCAAGCATAAACCCTCACTCACACTCTTCAATAGAAACCGTGATGAGTGGATCACATCCTCCAAAAGGGTATCATAGAGACAGATACCTGGTGTCAAACTCATGCTGTAAAGCTATAAGCCAAAGAAAGCATAGTTATCCACTTTTAGAAAACAAAGTATCCCCAGAGTACCACATAGGTAGTAGCCCCCAAAATGTGGAACAGGTATTAATGTATACATAGAGCCATGTGTTTAGTCATCTCTCCTTTGATAATCACATTACCAAAGGGTTTTGGAAATCCCTCTGTGGAGCACATAAGCAATAAAGGGTTTGCATGCAGATCAACAGAGGTTGTTGCACACCTATAATGATTAGTCATCTTTGCCAGACTTTGCTTGCTTTGGAACAGGTTTCAAATATACCTCAAGCATAAACCCTCACTCACACTCTTCAATAGAAACCGTGATGAGTGGATGTGAAACAGAAGGTGTAGCACAGGGATCACTGCAGTGGCTAAGCTTGTCACAAGCATACAGTGACCTAAGGTATGGAAAGCACCAGCACACTCTGGCAAAGATAACAGATGCATTCATGGAGAAAGCAGAGTACCCACCTACGAAATAATTGAGGTCACATGTATGTATATGGATTTTCCCCACAGCTACCTTACATGTGTAATGCACATACAGTTGTAATTGTGATATGTCATACACCAGAAAAATCAAAACCCACTCTACATTGACCAACACAGTGTCACACACCTGGAGCACACACTCAGTCAGCAAGTGTGAGATTCAAACTCCTTCCTAACTACATTATGATACTACAGCAGTATGCATTTACATATGCTATACACATTACTGGGATTTCATTTTTCCACAGGTATATTTGTAGGATGGTGACATCATCAGACTTGTCAAAGATGAGTATACCACTTTTAAGGGGTGTGAGTATTCTCCAAAACACTTGCGCCTCCCCAGGCAGACATACACACTCTCACAGCTGGCAAGTGCAGGATTCAAACCCCTACCGAACTACATTATTGTACTACAGCAGCATGCATTTACATGATGTGCTATACACATTACTGCAATTTCATTTTTCCACAGGTATATTTGTAGGATGGTGACATCATCAGCCTTGACAAAGATGAGTATACCACCTTTAAGGTGTGTGAGTAGTCTCCAAAAAGTTTGCTTCTCTCCAGGAAGACACACGCTACCAGTTGGCAAGTGGAGGATTTAAACCCCTACCGAATGACATTATGATAGTATAGCAGTACACATTTACATGACACACTATACACATTATTGTGATTTCATGTTTCCACAGGTATATTTGTAGGCTGGTGACATCATCAGACTTGACAAAGATGAGTATACCACTTTTAAGGTGTGTGAGTAGTCTCCAAAAAGATTGCTCCTCCCCAGAGAGACACACACACTTGGCAAGTGCAAGATTCAAATCCCTACCTAACTACATTATGACACTACAGCAGTATGTATTTACACGATGTGCTATGCACATTATTGGGATCTCTTTTTTCCACAGGTATATTTGTAGGATGGTGACATCATGACACGACAAAATGAGTATACCACTTTTAACGGGTGTGAGTAGTCTCCAAAAAGGTTGCTCTCTCCCCAGGGAGAGACAGACACACACACATACACACACACACACACGCACAGTTGGCAAGTGCGGTGTTCTTAATCCAAACTAAGTACGTCTTTACATTTCAGCAAGCAATATGGAGTTACAGGATGCAATACAGACATTACTTGCTGACAATTTGCACAAAGGTTTTTTTTTCACATTTGCTAACCTCAGCAGGCTTATCATACTAGGTATATTGTGAGTGTATTGTATGTATAGGCCATGACCATATCATATATGGGTTGATGCACCACATGCTGGCACACACAGGGTCAAACCAGTGGCTAAGCTCTGTCAACCCAATACTGGACAATACAGTCAGGAGGAGTAGGGTCATACAACCACAACACCAACTGTCTCACATAGACCTAAAATATAAGCCCAGCAAAACACACACATAAATATACATTGCCATACTCAGAGAATACAAATATTAATTTGAAAAAGAGAGAGTATCCTCCAAAGCAGACAAGCAAGCAACATGCACCTCCAAGCACACACCAGAAAACACATAATACACCAAAGCAGTGTGCCTCACAACAGGCCCTAAGGCAAAACAACATACCCAACACACTAGTAATAGGTGACTTCATAGTCAGGCACACAGATGTTCCACTCACTTGGCTGGACAAGGGGAAGGTTACTGTCAGTTGTCTGTCAGGTGCCATGATCCGCCACATAACACAAGCACTTAATTACTCCAGAACAGGTACCTATATGACGTGTTCTTTGTACATGTCAGTGTAAATGATCTGAGACATACCTCCCAGAACAACATGACAAGAGATATATATTAGCTCTATGATCATGTAGCCCAGGATGGTATGACCCTGACCTTGAGTAGCATCTTACCTTCACCTACATGATACTGCAATATAACAGAAAGATGATAAACTTCAACAATTAGCTGAGCTTCTGGTGTCATTCAAAGGGGATCCAGTCTCTGTCTGCCTGTGATGACATGACAGACAAGCCTTGTTGCTTCGTTACAGATGGTTTGCACCTGTCGCCCCTATGCTTCTGAATACTGGCCAAGGTTCTTGCTGTCCCCATATTACCTTTTTTAGGCAAGGCTCAAAGGTTCATAGGTTCATAGGTAGGTACTAGGCTATCGGCCCTGGGGCCTATACAAGCCCAGCCAAAAAGGTACCCTAGCTTTTGCCACCCAAGAAATTTATTTTCCTGTGCTACTGTCGAGCAGAGACACAGAAGTGATCCCCAGGGTGAATTGCCTATTTCCCATCCAATCATCAAGATTTTTCTTGAAGAGTGCTAATGAGGAGCTTTGTTTGATATAGATAGGTAGTTTATTCCGGAGTATGTGATGTCTCTGGGACAGGAATCTATCCGTCTGGCATGTTCTGTTTATTGTGGTGACAAGGTTTAGGTCCCTAGAGCGTGTAGGTTCATAGGTTCATAGGTAGGTACTAGGCTATCTGCCAGAGGGCATTTATAAGCCTAGCCAGAATGTGTTGGCTTTTGCCTCCCTTTTAAATTAGTTTCCTGGGCCTCTGTCTAGCAGGGCCACTGAAGTGATCCCAGGGGTAAATTTACAATTTCCCATCCACTCGTCCAGATTCCTCTTGAGGAGAGTCTGCGAGGGGCTCTGCCTAACATCAACTGGGATTCTATTCCAGAGCGAGGGAAGTCTCTGGGACAGGAATCTATCCCTCCAGCATGTCCTGTTTATTGCTTTGCTGAGGTTTAATTCTCTGGAGCGTGTTGCTCTAAGAGATTTGTTTTTCTTGAGGTGGAGCATGTCCATTAATTCCGGGTTGGACATGGCCTTATACATCAGGCATTGATCACCTCTGAGCAGGCAGTAAGCAACCATGTAGAGCTGGAGTTTCTTTAGTCGAGCTGCATAGGGCATCTCTTTGAGACCCATGATCCTCTTGGTGAGGTACTTCTGTGGTCTTACCAGCTGTTGCATGTGCCAATTAAGGTACATACCAAATGGGGTATTGTACTCTATTATGGGCCTAATGAGTGATGAGTAGAGGGGCACAATGACCTCTCTTGATCTAGAGGTGAACCCTTTCCTGATTAGGTCGGCTACACAGAAGAAATATCTAACCACTTTGGCAATGTAATTATCAAAGGAGAGGTTACTATCTACCTGGGTCCCCAGGTCCCTAATTACATTTTCCATACCTTGTGGATTACCACCTATGTGGTAATTCATGGGCACTTTGTTTTTTCCAAAGGGGATAACTATGCATTTTTTGGCATTCAGCTTGAGGCCATGGTTTTGACACCAGGTATCTGTCTCTGTAAGACCCTTCTGAAGGATGTCTGTGTCAGCCAGAGAGTCAATTATGGCCCCCAGTTTGCAGTCATCTGCAAACTTGGTCAGCCATAGTCCTCCCATGCTTGCCTGTACCTCAGAAAAGTATATACTGAACAGGAGGGATCCCAGGACCAAGACCTGTGGGATGCCACTTGTAACTGGTTTAGAGTCGGACATGGCACCCGCAACTCTGACCATGTGTGTTCTATCCGTGAGCCAGTTGGCCATGCATATCGTGACATAGGGGTTAATGTTCAAGCTGGTAAGCTTGTATATGACGCCAGAGTGGAGAATGGTGTTGAAGGCCTTAGTGAGGTCCAGATAGGCTGTGTGGACTACCTTCCCTTCATCTATGGCCTTGGTAACTGTTTCAAAGAAGTCAACTAGGTTTAGGTGGCAGGATCTGCCTTTAACAAAGCCAAATTGGGTAGGGTCCAGTGTCTGGAGGTTCCCAATGTCTCTGTTTATGAGTTCCATGATAATTCGCTCCATAGCTTTGCAGACCAGGCTGGTCAGGCGTATAGGGCAATAGTTCCCAGGTTCTGTTGTGGCACCACCTTTGTGGAGTGGAATGACTGTTGCTGTATGCCATTCTTTGGGTACATAGCCTGTGGTAAGGATGAGTCTGAACAGTGAATTTAGGTGAGGGTTTAGTTCCTTTTGGAGCTTGTGTAAGTCGCAGCCTGGGACACCATCCGGTCCCATTGATGCTGTGTTTTTAGCTTTGGAGAGGGCTGTTCTTACCTGCATGTCCATGATGTCTGGGGGTCTGCATTCTTCTGGGATGGACATGGGCCCTTTTGGGGGTGAGGGGGGGTGAAGTTTGCACTAAACTTTTCCACCAGGATGTTGGCAATGTCCGTTGGTTCAGTGTATTTTTTGCCATTTTGCAGTAGCTCAAAGCATATCTGAGAGTTTCCACCTAAATGTTTGATATAGCTAAAGAAGGCTTTGTGGTTATCTTTAGATTCCTTGGAAATTTTTCTTTAGAAACTGGCCTTGGATGATTTTATGAGCGATCGTAATTTTTTTGCTAATAATGATCAGTGATGCCTTTCCTTTTTGGAATTTTGCTCTATCATGTAGTAGTTTCCTCCTTCTGTTGTATAGCTTATTTATGGCCAAGGACCACCAGACTGGTTTCCTCTTTTTGGAGGAGTGAGTCTTGGTTTTACTTTGGATGGCTCGATCCATGCATCCCTGTAGATGCTCATATAATGCACTTGTAAAGGATTCTGCGGATTGGATAGCATTATCCTGTAGCAAGGGGGCTTTGAAACTTTCCACTTCAGTCTTGAGAAGTGTTAAGTTTGCTTTTGAAAAGTTTTTCACAGTGGTTTCCTTAACTGGGGGTGGGGTTGGGATGTGGATGTCCAGTGTGATTACTTTATGATCTGATCTTACCAGTGAGGGGTTTACCTCTTGTGTGGAACACTGATCCCCCATGTTGGTGATGATCAGGTCCAGTATGTTGTCACCTCTAGTGGGTGTGGTGACCAGCTGTTCCAGGGCATTTGAGTTTATAAACTCTAGGAAGCATTGGGCAAAGGAATTTGTACTTGAGTAATTCTCCCAGTCAGTGTTTGGGTAGTTGAAATCTCCTAATATCATGGTGTTTGGTAGGACCTTTATATTTTCCAGTGTTCTCAGGAATGCTGAGTGAGGGTCCTGAGACAAGGTAGGTGAACTGTAGCAGGCTACAATCTGATAAGCAGCTTTGCCCACTGTTAGTTGCACTTGGATGGTCTCTGAGGCTTCGTGCTGTGCCACTAACCTGGAGGTGTGGGTATCCTTTATGAAAATGGATACATCCCCTCCTTTTGTATTTTGGTCCAGGTTTTGGGGCCGAAGCTCGGAGAGATTGGGATTTCCTTAAGTGGAGCATGTCCAACAGCTCTGTGTTTGACATAGCTTTGTATGTTAGGCAGAGATCACCTCTGAGTAGGGGATATGCGACAGAGTAAAGCTGGAGTGTTTTGAGACGGTCTGTGTAGGGCATGTATTTGGGGCCGCTAATTCTCTTTGTGAGGTATTTCTGTGGGCTTTCCAGTTGTTGTAGATGTCTTGTCAGGTACATACTAAAAGGGGCATTGTACTCTATAATGGATCTAATGAGTGATGAGTAGAGGGGAACAATGACCTCTTATTGTGCCATGTAGAAGGATTTCCTGACTAGTGTGGCGATGTGGTTATCAAAGGAGAGTCTCCTGACCACCTGTGCCCCAAGGTCTCTTATCACACTTTCAGTGTTAAGTATACTACCGCCTATGTTGTAGTTCATGGGTACAGTTTTTACCAAAGGGGATGACAGTGCACTTTTTGGCATTGAGCTTGAGGCCATGGCTTTGACACCAGGCATCTGTCTCAGTGAGGCCCTTTTGTAGGATGTCCACATTGTTAGTAGTTTCGATTATGGCTCCTAGTTTGCAGTCATCTGGGAACTTCATTAGCCAAAGAACTTCTGTGTTAGCCTGTACTTCAGGGAAGTAGATACCAAACAGGACAGGACACAGGACTGAACTCTGTGGTACTCCACTTGTCACTGGTCTGAAGTCGGACTTGGAGTCTGCTACTTTCACAGTGTGGGTTCTGTCAGTGAGCCAGTTGGCAACCCATCTTGTGACATAGGGATTTATACCTAGTTTAGTGAGTTTATCTATAATTCCAGAGTGGGGGATGGTGTCAAAAGCCTTGGCAAGATCTAGATAGGTCGTGTGACCCACCTTACCTTTGTCTACGGCTTTGGTGACTGCTTCAAAGAAGTCTATCAGGTTTAGGAGATATGATCTGCCTTTTACAAACCTGAAATGGTTGTGGTCCAGAGTTTGGAGATTACCAATGTCTTTGTTTATAAGTTCCATGATGATACATTCCATGGCCTTGCAGACCAGGCTCATCAGGATAATGGGGTACTAGTTCCTAGTGTCCGTGGTGGCAACCCCTTGTGTAGTGGGATAACCGTCACTGTGCGCCATTCAGCAGGCACAAAGCCTGAGGTGAGGCTATGATTGAACATGGTACTTAGGTGTGGTGCCAGTTCGTTCTGTAGTTCATGTAGAATGCAGCCTGGGATGTTATCTGGTTCCATGGATGCTGTGTTCCTGGCTTTGGAGAGTGGTTTTTACCTGTGCAGCCGTGATGACAGCAACTTTGCATTCTTCCGGTATATTCATATCCTGTACAGAGGGTGAGTCTCAACAGACTGTTCAGGTGCACGGTCTGTTTGTTTTGCAGTTCACATATGACACAGCCAGGGAAACCATGTCATCCCATAGACACCATGTTTTTAGGTTTGGATAGAGATGTTTAACCATTGTATATGTGATTTCTGGGTTTTCACAATCTCCAGGTATGGTAATGGTCCCTTTTGTCAGTGAGAGGAGGGTAAATATGATGTATGAACCTGTCTGACAAGATATTGGCAATGTCAGTCATGTACATGTATTCATTTACACTTTGCAATGACTCAGAACATATATGAGTTTACACTGATATTTATGACATAGCAAAAGAAAGCTTAATGGTTCTCTATGGACTCTTTGGCAATATTTTTGCCAGAACATGGCTTGGATAATGTTAGGAGTGCTCATTGTTTCTTGATGATACTGATTGGAGATTTATTGATCTTCTTTGGATTTGCACTTTCTTTGAACAACTTAAGTACTTTTAGTACATAGTTTGATTATGACAGGGGTCCAATATATTATATGGGTCTGTTTTCATATCACTGTGTGCGCAAGGCAGGATTGGTGAACAGTGACAAGTGTCTGGAGTAAGAACTGCAACTGCCAGATATGAGTGGCCCACTGCTGTACTCAGACATGTGTGAGCATGCCCAATATGACCTTTCAGTATATTGTTAACTGACATTTGCTTCGTTTATTTAAGCATGTGAGCATGCCCAGTACGACCTTTCAGTATGTTGCTGACTGAAATTTGCTAAATTTGTTTAAGTGTGTAAGCATGCCCACTATGGGCATATATACTATATGTGTGTGAAAAATCAAGTTGTTTTTTACTTCAGGGCTCACCTTTGTGTTGTACATTGACAGGAAGCATGCTGTGCCTGCAGAGCTTCCATGAGTCAATTTGCAGAGACTTATCAACATTTCTACATACAGGGGGGACAGCTATTATTTGTACATTTCTACCTGGGGGCACACCTGATTGTTACTGTGGGTGTACATAGGATGAGGGGTACACCTGACACTTATACACATTTGCTAGGCCTGCACTGCTATGTCAGGTACTCCATTTCAGTCTGTACTGCTGCCTATCGTACTGGCTTGAGGCATACCACTGTACTACAGACCTTAGCTTCCAATTACACGCATATTAGTTTGTGACTTCATAGCCTACCCAACCCACATCACACTGCCTGGCCTGCTGTTATCTGTCTGCATAGGCCTGGGGGGAGGTTACTCATATGCCTCTTCAGAGGGCATGATACAGCATTTGTTTGTGTTTGCGTTTGTCTACAATTGTCCTGCTGGCTGTGACTGTTAGGTATGTGACCCCCACAACTGGTATGTGTGAGTGATTTAAGTTGTGTCTGTGCCACTGAAATGCTGTCATGGCTTAGTGGTTCAGTACTGTGACTATAGTGCACAGTATCCTGAGTTCGAGCCCTGTCACTGCTTTTTATTTTCCTGCTGGGCAGACCTGACTGGTTAAGGAACAGTAAACCAGGTGTGAGCGTGTTTACCTGACTTTGCTCGACTTTGCCCTACTTTGCCTGACTTTGCCCAACATTGCCCAACATTGCCCAATGTTGCTCGACGTTGCGCTGGTTAGCGTGGTGCGCAACTATGCACAATTATATGTAAATATGCTCAATACTGTTAAATGTGCTTAGCAGTGCTTCATATTGTTTAAAATAGGGCACTCATGCCTCAGGTGGTGCTGCAGGGCTGCCTATGTCGGATGCACATAGTACACTCCCTATACATGTTTGAAAACAGGTAGTATCAAGTTAGGCATCCCTTTTACTGTATGTGCGAGTCAGAGAGAGGTGTAATTTCCAGGGTTCCTACTGAGTCAGTGTATGTGCTATGTGTTGCCTCTTTGCCAAGGCCAGGGCATACTGGGCACGCCTCCTTCTGCCTACTGGGGGAGGCTCAGGTTGTTCCTCCTCCGAGTCACGCTGTGCCTGTGCAGGACTTGGCAATGGTGGGGGGCTGTTTGGCCCTGCCCCGTGCTGTTCCTGCTGCAGCTGTTTCCGCAAGATCATATTGTGTAGCATGGCACATACCATGACAATCTGGGTACATGTAGCTGGTGAGTACTGCAAGGCTCCACCAGATGTGTCCAGGCATTGGAACCATAAATTGAGCATCCCAGACACACTCTCAATTGTGTTTCTTGTTTGTGCGTGTGCCTCATTATGGAGTTCTTGTTTGGGTGTGTGTGCATTTCTGATGGGTGTCATCAGCCACGGCTCCAGTGCATATCCAGCATCCCCCACTAGGTGACCGTGTGGGATGTCCCCATTAGCATTATCTCTGGTACAGCTGCGTCAGATGCCAGATGTGGGAATCGTGATAGCTTCCAGGGCAGCCAGCATACACATTCATTATTATGCCCTGGGCATTGCACACAACCTGGCAGTTGATGGAGGGGAAGCCCTTGCGGTTGATGTAGACCTTACCTTGCTCTCCGGGTGGTGCTTTAATGTGTATGTGCGTGCAGTCTATTGCACCCACTATCTCAGGGTATTCTGCTATTAGGTGGAAAAGATGCATATTGCTGGCCAACGCCTCACGGGAATTGGGGAAATATACGTGGTCACCGACATGTGCTGACATGGCATCCAGGAACTGGTGCAGTACCCTGGATGCTGATGCCTGTGAAATCCCCATCATATCACCAGTTGGTCTCTGGAAGGTACCTGTAGCTAGTATTCTTAGACCAACACATACCTTGGTATCCACTGGGATGGGTTCCCCTCTGTTGGTTCTGTGTGTGAGGTGTGGCCGGCACAGCTCAACAATTTGCTGCAGGAGGTCTCTGTTCACCCTATAGCGCTCCACTATCTCCAGCTCATGTAGCCCCTGGTAGGTTACCCTGGGTCTGTATATTCTTCTCCGTCTCCTCACTGTGGGTTGCTCAGCAGCATTCACAACATCACCACCCTCAGCACCTTGCACATGTTGGTTTATGATAGCAAGAGCAGCCTCTAACATTTTGTCTGACTTAAGCTTTTTAAGCTTTCCCTCTTTGTATACTGCAGTGTTGCAGAGTTCTTGGGAAAAAACAGGGGAGAATGCTGTTTGCAGAGTTTAAAGTGCTGGGCTGGGTTGGGCTAGTCTGCTGCCTGTGTAATTGGCTGATTCTGATATATTTCACCTGGCAGCTCTGCTAGTTCTCCTTGGTTAACTTCCTAGTACTTCTTTTCCTTCCTTTTCCCTTTCTGTTTCCGCCCGGGGCAGCGCTGTGCAAACACGTGCACATGCGTGCACACGCGCGCACACCAGTGCACATGCTGTGTGCATGTTTGCAAGAAATTTCAGATATTTTCACAGTGTGCACCTTTGGTTTCTGGTTTTCAAATAGGACAACTGTAGACATACCTCTTGCAATCCTGAGCAACTCAGGGCAAATACAAGACACTGTGCTCCAATTAGCTTGCAGCCTTTCTAACATAGTCCCTCATGATGTCACCTATATTCTACTCTACTACTCACCTACTCCTACACTTACACTCTTGGGACATGGCTCACATGCTGGGGAAAATTGGGATTCACTATCCTTATCCTCATTTACATGGGATTGCCAACTAATGCATGGTTACATCTCTCACACTGAGCTTCCCCCCCTTAGCAACCAGTACTCAGTGGCCATGTTGTCTTCAGCTTGCCATTCACCTGCATGGCAGGATAAGCTTTTCAGTGAAAATGGCTATTTTGGCTATTTTTAAATTGATTTCTTGTTTTTAAAGCACCACACGTTTGCGCAGTGCTGCGCTATGCTTAAGCATCGGAGATCGGGGAAAATAAAAGTTAGATTTTAATCATTTTAAACATTTATAAATGCCAATGTCATTATATTTGGCCATTGGCATGCTTCCTCAACTGTATGCATCCTTTATTTGGAGCTGTCATAGCTCCGTTTAGCTATTTGCAGAGCGGTACTCCGTTACCAATGGAGTACATTTCTGCAAATAACACTACTCTTCCATGGACAGGTTAGTGTTTCCTGGATTGCAGATTTACCTCATTTGCATAGCTTTCAGCAGCAAATGAGGTAATTTGCATACCATGACGCTGTCCGTGCAAGAGTAGCTTTAGCAGCTCTCGTGCACGCCTCTGCCAGCTGTTCCTAGATCGCACGGCAGACATATTGCCTGTTTGACATCTTACTCTACTCTACAACTCCATGCAAGCTTTCATAAATCTGGCCCTATTTCTTTTAGCTGTGACTTGTTTTTCACATTTTGTTTGTCCCTGTTTAGCAACATTGATTAATCTGTGAAGAAAGTATAAGCACTGACACAATCTGATTCTGCTTGCTGTTCAGAAAGTCTTTCCCTCAGACAATTATCTCCTTTAGTCTGTGCAGTAACTTTCTAGAAACTAACTTTTCAACTTAAAATCAAATCAAATTGCTTTTGGTCTGAATATTTGTTCCAAAAAATGCATTTTAATTTCTCACTCTTATTGTCAGTATTCTCATCCTGCCAGTTCTGACATCTTTTGAGAACAACTTTTTTTATGGTTACTTAAAATATAGCTATGCAGTATAATCTTACATTTGGAAAGGCAAACTGTAATAGTAGCACAGCAATCAGCATTTGTTTCTCATTGATGTAGCTACATTTAAACAATAGATGAGAGACAACAACTTACTACAGATAAGGGAAATTGCATGAAAAGCTTTAAAGTCTGCTTATATCTTTTGAGCGCAAACTGTGCCTTTAGTCTTTCAGCTTTTCCCTGTAAGGGGTCGCCACAGTGGAACTCCGGTCCACTAATGATTGGCAGTGGATTTTTAAGGTGCTGAGTTGGCAGCCCGACGCCCAACCTTCAAAGAAGGCACACCCATTCACACATGCACCTACTTGCATGTCTTTAACGTCACTCAATTGCAGGGAGGACATGCAGACTCCACACAGAAGGCGCTCTAGCGGATAATCGAATGGGAGAACTTCTTGCTGTGAGGCAACAATGCTAACCGCTGCACCACAGCGGACCTTCAAATGACAACAGTCAGCAGGGGAATTCAGAGACACTGTGTGCATGACAGCAGGCTAGCGCTCTGCAGTAGGCAATTGGAGTTGTAACTCCAGATTTAGAAAGCCCAGTATGTTGACACCTCAGTTGGTATGTATGTTACTGCACACCACAGGCTCTGCTCATTCACAAACTTTGGGGTTACCACATACCTCAATCTGTGTCGGGCGGCCCTGTTTTTCATCTCTGCATCCTATGTCCCACAGCAACCATAAGCAGGACTTTAAGATATCCTGGCTTTGATCAGCTTTCTGGTATTTTCCTGGATTCAGACTCTTGTATCACAAATAAATGGCATGATAGAAAGTCACTGAACTGGAATGGCAAAATAAACTACAACAGCAATTGTATTTTTGTTGTTATTATTGTTGTTGTTAAAACAAATAAGCCAATCAAGGTAAACTTTGTCTTGAGAAGTTTGTCTGTTTTGCAGTAAAACTTGATTTATCTAGGTATATATGTGTGCAAGCACATGTGTGTATGTGTGTGCATGGGCATGTACATGTGCTTGAACACACACATGCTTATGTACAGCTGAGTAGTTTGGTAAACAAATCTGAAGTTAAACTCTTAAATTGTTTATGTACAATATACAGACAACACAGAATAATAGCTGTCAACAGTTGCAGAGGTGGTGCTGCTACTGATACGGCATTTAACTAATTTCTGCATACTAAAGCTTATTTTTTGTTATCCATCAGAATGTTTAACATTCTCCCTACATAGTCACATGTTCCCCTCCTTTATGTGTGAGTTGGACTAACAGGCTTTTATTGCCAGTAAACATGTTCATTAATTTAACTTGGTTCAAAAAGAAGCACCATTGCTTAAATCTTTGTCCGGCAATAAAACAATTAAGGTTATGAAACCCAATAAAGGAGGTTGAACAGTAGTAAAGGGCACAGTGATGATGTAGTAAGAATGTTAAATATTCTGATGGATGGCAATAAATATGTTTTAGTATCCAGATGTGAGGTAAATATAGCATGCAAAAGGACTGATATGTTTATCTCTAAGCTGCTTTCAGGGATATCCATGTCACACCATCTACAGCAATTCCTTATGGTGAAAAAACATGCTATACCAGCAGTATTGGTGTGCCTAAAGTATACAAGAGCATGATAACCCCCCCAACCCGCCCACTTAGAACAATTGTAGCATCCTGTCAATCCATATTAGAGGCATTGCCTGTTATATAGATTACATGGTTAACATTTTTTCCAGGACAAACCACATATACTTAAGGACCCTTGGCACTTTTAAGCAGACATAAAGACATGTAATTTAAGCAAAAATGTCTATTGGTCACCATGACATAGTGGACTTTTTCTCTTGCATTTCCCATGATGAAGGGATTAATAGGTTTAGTGAGGCTTTTACAAAAGAACTTGACCTTAGCAACAGTGATGTAAGCATATTAAAAGACTTTTTAGATATTGTGCTGTATAATAATTTTTTATTCTTTGAAGGTGAATACTTCAGGCAAAGAAATGGTGCTGCTATGGAGGTAGGTGCTACTTGATCGATGCCAATGATGTCCTGTATATCTGGCAATTGAAGTATACATTTTTTTCAAATTTTTTTCAACATATTTCAATGTATATGCAATTTCTTTATATTTTTTTATAATTTAGTAAAGAAATATTGACACTGTGTCTTTTCATAGAATACATTAATTCAACTACTGATTTTTTAAGTTCACATTGCATTATTCATTTTATCAGATGAACTATCTCGAAGATACAGTTGCTAAACCTTTAAATAAGCAATGTTTTGAGAGCGTCATTTTATCATAAGCCTCCATTTCCTAATGCATATTTAACTACCATAGTAACCACCCTAATTTTCAAAAAGTGGAGTTGGATAAGGGCCAGTTTGCAAGAGTATCATGTATGACCTCTTATGGCAGTATATTTGAATGTGAGGCTGGTAAGTTTGAGGCAATGTTATTTGATAGGTCATCCACCAGAACTTATTAATGAGGCTAAAAGCATGGGTCTTAGTCAAGTGTGGTGGAAGATTCAAGCCTTTCTGCCAGGAGAGACTGCTTGTGGTCAAAATAGTGTAGATGTGGGTAAGACTGTGCCCGAGTTTGATTAAAGATTAACTAAATCCTTGTTATTACCCTTCTCTCACCATGGTGGTGGCTCTCAAGAACATTATTGTCAAAAACTGGGGAATTATTGTAGCAAAACATCCCAAGCTTAGTAGCAAATTAGGGACTGATGTTCATTTTGTTTACAAAAAAGTCGAAACTCATAAGAATATGATGGAAAATGGTAAATCAGTACAAAGTGGTGTTGATTTTGGTATGACAAAATGTGTTGCTGTAACCATTGTACATATGTTCTTGAAGCAAAGAAAGTACCTCTGATTATCCAGGTAAGAATTGAAAGCACTGTAAAATGTATTTGCACTTTTAGAAGTATGGTATATGTTGCTATATGTCATCAGTGTATGGCATTCTATACTGGTAAAACTGAAAATGAACTTAGGAAGAAGATTTTCTAGGATTTCTATAGTATTAAAACTGGCAACAATAACAATGCTCTAGTCAAGCATTCCATTATTTGTGATAATTTCACTAAATTCAAATTAGAAAAACTTCAGCTATCATTAAGAGTTGGGAACTGAAAAACATTGCTAGAAGGACCTGATCTTTACTGGAAGATTAAATATAATACACCTGCTCCCCTGGACTAAATGACAATCTAATAAATTAATAGTATACACAAACTTAAGTCTGCTAAATTATAAGACTTTACTGATGTTTTTATGTCTGCTCTGTTTACAAAGAGCAGTTTTTTCTATGTTTATAACATGCACATTTTTTAATGTTTTTACATGTGTGGTTAACATTCTATATCATGTTTTGATTATGCATTTCACTCTAAGTTCTTCATTAATTTATAATATTTTTATTGATTTTTTTATTCACCTTTCATTAATTTTTTTCTATTCACTGCTTTAAGCATTCATTTGACATAATTGCTTTGCATATGCATAAGCTATATAGAGGAAGTGACTAAATCACATAGAGGAAGTGACTAAATCACATAATCAAAACTTTATTTATTGACCACAAAGTTCTGGGTGGTAGTTTTTCTGATTAAGTCTCATGATAACTGAGAGTAAATCACTAATAAACTTGCACTATCTTCTGCAGTGTTCATAACAGAGAATAATGCCCCCTTTCAGGTGAACTTAAAAAAAATCTTCAAGTAATTTACAAAAAATGAAGTAACAAATTTATCAGAACTGTAAGCTTGTGCACTTTCCCAACTGTTGTGCAACCATGGAGTTGATATATGTAAGTGAGAAAAGTGTTGGGGTGTCACCCTACATTAGGGATGCAGGGACATTGTCCCTCTGCAAAAAAAGTGATATAAATCACTGTTACTAAAACCCATACTGCTCAGACAAAAACCTGTGTGGATATCATGTATTTTCCATTCAAGATAAACAACTTTTTCCCCACAGTGCTTAAATGAAAACTAAAGTAGCACTCATCAACCATTAAGCAACATCTCTTACCTGAACTCTGAGACAGGGTCTTGCTGAGAATAAGGAAAGCTAAAGTTTCCCTAACATTAATGGTTCAAACCTAAATATTCCTAGTTATGAAGGACGTTGTCCTATTTTAAATTATTAGGGTATTTTAATAAAGACACACAATAATAATCCAGAACAACTTAAGTTAACTTCAGATTTCATCCTTCAGTTTTTTAAGTCTAATTGCTAGTATGTTATGTATTAAGCCAACACAGGAAGAATATATTAGAGATTAGTATATATAAACACATACATAAATGTGTGTATAGATAGATAGATATTATACAGTGTTTCCTCTCTACTAACATTATTGTATATATTTTTCTTATGTAATGGTGGAACAGGTCATTGAAGTTATACTACATGTGGGAGTTTATGAGAAGGAACACATGTTTACTTCTCCATGGGACTTTCCAAATGCATTTGTTTTTTCTAATGGTGACAGTCAGTCATTCTTGGACTGGAAAAGAGCATTACAGCCCATTCATTCCTATCTAGGGGTCTTATAATCTCATTCATTCCCCAGAAGGTGATGGCCAGTTGCTGGTCCCTTGGAGGCCCCTTCCTGATCTCCTCCCAACCCCTCTGCAGTAGGCAGCTTGCAGTTTCATGATGGCTGCCTGGTGAGGATGAGACATACAAGTTCCCACCTATGTCTAACTTGCAGATTCTGTGGTGTTCAAACTGCTTCAGTAGCACAAAGTTGTCTAGTCTCTTTCATAAACAGTCTCCCACCCACCTAGCTGCACTCCTCAACCTGGGATGGGTGAGCTGGCATTTGTAGCTCAAGCCCATCATTCCCCATCTAGTTACTAGTCAAACAAGGGTCACTTTGATCATAGTCATGGCTTCATTCCCCTACTCCATGCAGAAGATGAGAAGAAAATTATAAGTTAAATTAGACATTTGACTTGAAATAATCTTCAGGAAATGTACTTATAGGGTTTATTTTACTCTTTTATACTCATAGTATTTCCACATCACATATTTACAAAAATTATTTTTCCTACCACAGCCTTTACTTTGATTGATAGCACTCATATGCATCACTTCACACATATAGTTTATTTTTTATTTTTTTTTTTTAAAGAAGAAACATCTTTATTAAATTATCACATATGACACAGGCAATCATACATTTGTATAAATGAAAACAGACCATATTGACATAATTTTAATTGTAAACATTATACATCACTTATAATCTATCCAGCCACTGCCTTATTTGAAACCTAGTTCCTCCTCTGCATGTATTGTTCCCACAATTCACATTTTTTCTATGTGATTTGCTCCTACCCATTTCTAAAGATCCCAATTCCAGTTGTTTTATCTCTGTTACTGTATTCACTACTTCTGGTACGATTGGTTTAGACTTTTATTTCCATTTTCTAGTAACTGCCTTTTTTGTCAGCCACCACAATTAGACTCAGCAAGGCAATTCAGATTCTGTATCATAGCTCAAAAAATAATTTCCTTCCTTACACCAATTTGCTCACCCAGTATCTCTGACAGACCATTCTACAGGGAATCTTTAAAGCTGGCAACTCATTACGCTCTCAGAAAATGTATTTCCAATTATCTCCTGGTAATATATTGCAATATGTACTTTATACATTAACCGAAAAGCGTTCTGTTAAATAAGTCCACAATAATACTAGTTTTTACAGCTGGTCATAATTGTTGTAGTCATTTCCATTGTTTAGTTAAGACCAATTCTTTGTGACCTCAAGACATTATCACACCAGGCCTGCCTGTCAATTACAGGTTCTTTAAGTTCTCACCAATTCATACTCATTATTTCAGTAATGCTGCCTATCCATTTTAACCTCTGACTGCCCCTTCTTCTTTTGCCTTCAGTCTTTCTAACGCTAATATATTATCTATTGAATCCTGCTTTGTCATTATGTGGTCAAAATATCTGAATTTTACTTTTACTGTCAGGCTTACCAGTGAACAGTATGGGTTTATTTCCTTAAGTGTTGACTAATTTTGTTATGTTGTAATCCATGGAATTTATTTATAAAATGTAGCTTTGACTATAGGTACCCTTTTCAACAATATGAAGCATTTTTCTCTTTAAATTCTTATCCAGATTTGCCATAGCTTTCCTTCCAAGAAGCAAGTGTATTTTAACTTCATGTCTGCAGTCATAGTCTGGGGCATCTTCGAGTCCAGGAAAGTAAATTCTGTCAATGCCTCCACTTCTTTCCCATGCATTTTAAAACCATTGAAAGGGTTAGATAACATATTTTCATATATATTTTAAACAATAATCCATTTTTTGTGCTTTCTACGTTTACCTTGATCAATCAGAGTGGTATCATCTGCATTTATGGTGCCATTAATATTTCTGCATACATAAGAAGGATGACAGTTTGCAACCTTTTTATACTCATTTTCTAAGCATGAACCAATTAATTATTGCATATTCAGTTTCTGTTGTCTATTGCTCTTCACAAAGATGCCCCAGGAGGCAAATAAGGTGACCAGGTATCCACATTTCCTTAAGAATTTTCAACAGTTTGTTATGGTCCACATAGGCAAAGGATTTACAGTACTCAGGTCTAGCTTGCAGGATATTGGGCATTACCTTGCTAGCATGTAAAACAAGTGCAACTGTTTGATAACTTGAGCATCCTTTAGTGTTGCCCTTTTTTAGACTGGAATATAAATTGACATTTTTCAGATCAGATGGCCACTGTTGTATTTTCTAAATTTGCTGACAAATTCCAAGCAACACTGTGATGGAATCATCTTGCAGGATTTTAAATACTACAGCTGGAATCCCATTAATTCCCACAACTTTACTATCAGCAAGGCTTTCTAGGGCCCATTTAACTTCACCATCCAAAATTTCTGTTATATCAGAGATGTATCAGTGATGTTAGGGTCCTTATATAGTTTGTCTATGTATTCCTGTCTCTTCTTCTTAATATTTTCTGCTTCTACTAGGTCATTCACATCTTTGTCTTTTATCATGTCCATATTTACCTAGAAGTTTCCCTTAATATTATTAATATTCTTGGACAAATATCTTGTCATTCCCATTCTGTTATCTTCTTTCATTACTTTACATTGCTCATCTAAATCTGTATTCTTATCTCTTAGTGCTGTTAGCGGAAACTCTACATTCAGTTTGACGTATGTCTCCTCCTCTCTTACCTTTTACTTTCCATTTTCCCTGGCACTTCTACAGCCTCAACAGACAGCCACTTGCCTTCCTAACTATTGTTCCAGTTGGAACACATTTTATTGGCACCTCCTGGACAATTTCTTGAACTTCTGTCCATAGTACCTCAAGTGTTCTAGCTACTAGGTCTAATCCCTAAAAGCTGTTCTTCACGTCTACTTCATATTCATTTGGAATATTGTTGGTGGAGACACTTTTCTTGTTTTGTTTAACTTAATTTTAAATTTTACAATCAATCAAAAACTTTGCCTGACTGTATTCTGCACTCTTAATAGACTGCTTGAGGTCTCCATTAGAGTATCTTGAAATAATCATGATTACTGCAAATTTGCAGAATAACAAATTGTGTTTCCTGAAGTATTATACTCCATGTCTGAGCTGGAGATTTGTGTAGGGATTTGGAAACATTTCTTCTTCCTTTGGTGTTTAAGCAACTGAAGAGTATCATAAAATAGTTTAGGTATATGTATACAAATAGTTATTGGGTTTTATATTTAAGATTATTGATGTTTTTAATAAAATGTGTGTTATAATTAAAATGAAGCTACATTTTAGCTCAGACACTCCCTTTATTGATTGCTAGTGTGTGAATTGGATATATACCTATCATGTTTTATTTTTTGCAGTAACAAGAGTCGTGTGTGTGTGTGTGTGTGTGTGTGTGTGTGTGTGTGTGTGTGTGTGTGTGTGTGTGTGTGTATGTGTGTGCGTGTGTGTGTGTGTATGCGTGTGTGTTTGTGTGTGTGTGTGTGTGTGTGTGTGTGTGTGTGTGTGTGTGTGTGTGTGTGTGTGTGTGTGTAAGTTCATAGGTTACTACTAGGCTATCTGCCCTTATGCACCATTTTAAGCCTAGCTAAATTTCCCATCCCAAAGAATCAAACTCTGTACTTTGTGCATATGAGATAAATCTAGTATGACTCATGTTGTCAAAATTTAATCCAAGGGACTATTTTTTTTTTTTTTTCCAATTTTTTTTTCTGCTACTTACTTGCTTGCACTTTGCATTTATCTTTATTTATTTGTTATGATTGGGGGTCATTTTTTAACTGAAATAACACACTCGGAGGTACAGCCTATATCGTCTAGTAGAGCACACCCCTGTTGCCAAACACTAAACTCACTAAGTGTAAGTGTTTACTATCCTGTTTTACCACTGAGGCATACTATTAACAGACAACAAACCATACATTGCTGTGTAGATGATCCAGTGTTCATTGAACTAGCACTAACCATTAATGCATTGCAATGCACACTGAACATTTTTGTGCAGTATACATATGTGTATATCTATCTATATTTCTATATCTATATGTATGTATATGTATATATATATATATATATATATATATATATATATATATATATATACACACACACACACACACACACACACATATATATATATATATATATATATATATATATATAAATAAAATGTTGAAGGATCAGAATATATATTTTAGCTGCTTCTCCCTTCGACCATGTTTTTTCTGTCTGTGGCACAGCCGCAGTTATTTCTGTGCTACAGTTCATGCTTAACTAAGCAGTTAATTTTGTTATGCTACTGTTGGCATTTGGACTGTGCCTGCAAAGAGATGTGGATGGTGTTTAATTCTGATTTATTTTAAATATCTGTATGGATTCTTTAAATTGCTAAAGCTGGGTTGTGTTTGGTTATGCATCATATAACAGTTACATGATTAACTCAGAAAATGTGTTAAACTTTCAATAAAACTTCCTGTTTGATCATGCTTTTGAGCATCTTGGTCTCTTATGTTTTTGTGAAAAGTTGTTGTCAAGGCATTTGTTGCCACCTCTGTTCATTTTTTTTTTATATCTGTAGACAAAGGGGTGCCAAATCAGGGTCTTGTCCTGGGCTCTAAATGGCCTAGCTTCCCCTCTGATAACCTAACGATAAAATATTTGAATATACTATACATATTAGATGTGTCTTAAAAGGTGACCAATGAAGTAATCATGTATTACAGAATTTTAAGCTTTATTCATGAAAAAATGCTTCACTGGTCACATCAAAAAGTGTAAAATCTAGGCATTGTTCTTAACATAAGTACATTGTTGTTCACTGGAAATGTTAAGAAACAGATAAGTGATATTTATTTGTTCTTATGGTAAGTCAGTTAGAATATAGACTGGAACAATGTCCTTTGTTTCTAGCTGAGAAACCAGAAGATGGGATTCAAACTGATAATCTTATTTATTGAGTATAATTGGACTTACCATATTAAACTCATTAATGTCCAACTTGTGACTCTCACTATCTCATTGCCCCAAGCTGACTGCTACTGTAAGAAGATTTGCAAATAACCCTTCTATACTCTAAAGTTAAGGATCTGATGCTACATCAACAATCTCTAAACAGATTGACTCAATGGTGTTACCAACTCAAAGAAAATGAAACAACGTCATTCCTGTTTTTCAAAGTTAGTGTGATCTTGTACATAGTATATTTAAAATTGCATCCCCCTAGGAAGAAACATTACATTTGAAATATGTGCCAGTAAAATGTATTTCAAAGATCTACCAGGTAGGGGTAAGAATTAATTTCAGTAAGCCAAAGTAGACCCAAATTTTCAACAACAACAATGTGCTGAATAGAGTACACTTCTCTCCCACTTACATTTAAAGACGTGACACTTATTTATGCTAATATGCATTTTATAATTCATCTAATTAATTTATAAGTGTAGCTTCCATAAAAAAAATTCATGTTCATATCATTGGACATGTGGTTAATGTCGGTGTAATATAAATATTAAATAAGAATACTGGAAAATAAGAAATACTGTATTAGTATGCTAACAGAAAACAATAAGACAGTGGAACATAGACATGATGTAATGCTGGTTGAGTTCAAATAGATCTTAAACTTATTTACTTGGTTGAAGAGTGAGGTTTAATCTGCAGCAATAAGTAGGAGTTCTGAGAACATTTATTACATGGCAGAAATGCTCAATAGCATGTCTTTCTTTTCCAAGTGTCTCTCTGCTAGAAGCATGAGGCATTGTTCCAGTCTATATTCCACCTGACTTAATATAGGAACAAATGAAATATTATATCATCTATATGTTTCTTAACATTTGCAGTGAATAACAATGTACTTATGTTAAGAAAAATGTCTAAAATACTGTTGATAAAAAATGCACTAAACCTGGGTAATATACTATATTAAGCAATTAAAAAGCAAATGAAGTTCTGGAAATCTAATCTGTTGGAATTTAACCTTTTAGTTTGTTTAGACTGAAAGCATGAGTGATCCCAACATGGTGTAACTTGCTAAGAAATGCTTTAACCCCAATCTAATTTATAATATGTTGATGTTTTCTTCATAGCTACAGCTTCATGTATCTTCTGTTAAGAAACTACATGGAAATGGATACTGAAAATTATAGTAAATTATGTGATGACATAAAAAGCAACACTTGTCTAAGTTTTACTAAATTTAAATGTATAACTGTGATGTCAGGATAGAGAAAGTTATTTAAAATGTGATTTCTTGTTTTTCAGTAACAGTGACTTAATGGGTAGCACACCTTTCTTTGATACTAGAAGATCAGAAGGTTATGAGTTCTATTCCCACGTCAAGTACCTGACTTTGTTTTCCAATAATGGCACCACAGCGCAACATAAGGGGGTGCTGCACTCCTGTGTGGGCCATCCTTCAGATGAGATAATAAACTGAGGCCCTATCTGCTTAAAATGTCTTTAGCTAACCTGAATATAAAATATTTCATGACACTTATGAAAAGGTATAGGGGAGTTTCTATGGCTGACTTGACAAGTTCTCCAGTCTCTATGAGTACCACATCAGATCTCCACTAAAAACAGGTCATTGGCCTAATGGGACAAAGTCAACAAATTGTCAAAAAATACATTTGTAAGCTACATTTAAGCTTTATAAACTATGCAACAGAATTATTACTTTGGATTTGCATGTATAAATCATGTCTTCCCTGAGGTAGGAAACATGTACAACCTTGTGATCTTTGTCTATGAATGTAAAAGAGGATCTGAAAGGAAAAGAAAAAAGTGGTATTTGTGACTGAAATGTAAATTACTGTGGTTCATCAAGAAGGACTTAATTGCTTGCACGTAATCATCATAAAAAGGTTTAGAGCCAGAAAGACAATGGGCCGTAAAAATGCAATCACTAGACTTGTGTCTGAGCCAATTAATGTGAAAGGAAGCATTCATTAGTTTGCACATAGTCAATAGATACATCGAAGATCCTGTTTATTGCTAGTAGTCTTTCTTGTTTTGCATGGCAAAATTATATTTCTGTGGGAAAAAGTGATAAAGCAAAATATATATTTAGAACTGAAACCATAGTAAAGTCTGTCAGTCTTGCTTGTGTAACCATGATGTCAACATGAATGTAAGCTGCTGTGAAATATGAATCTGTCTGATTAATATTTTTACCAGCTTAGAATAGTTAGGGGCAGTATTTCTTTAAGTTAGAAGCTAGGTTTATTTGACAGTAGGTTAGATTTTCCTTTACAACACATTATTTTTCTTTTTTTGCCTGCTTATTATTTACCTCTGCATATTTAATCTGTTTTAGTTCTGCCTTTATTGCCTAAGTAGCTTTTTTTATTATTTATTTATTCATTTTGAAGTTCTTGTGGGTGGTATTTATTTTGTTAGGTATTATTTATTATCTGGGGAGATAGTATTAGCACTGGTTTTCAGGCTGTGACATCCATTTCCAAAGCTGGATCATTCACCCTATTACTATATTGTGTTTATTACATTTTTATAATTTATATTTGGCTATTAATCAAGAGTGGTATGGAAACGGATTCCAAAATGGTGGACAGCATGTAAGCACACTGACAGTGCAGCTCCTGCATTCCTATACTATAATCTGACTTCAAGCCAGCGCATCGCTTAGGAAAAGTATACCAAACATCAATGGATTAAAGCAGAAATATGAATACTTACTTGTTTCATCTTTATTTTTCAAAGATTCTCTCATTCTGAAGGAAAAATAATTACTTGTTGGAAATAGAGCCCTGAACCGCATGGTGTGGATTCTTCAAGACTAACAGGCCTAATAAGAGGAAAGTAACAAGAAAAACAACTTTCATAACAAGACTTATCATTTAAAATTCTGCACTACTACTAAGAATCTAACTATACAAGATTAATGGAGAATCAGCCAGATCAGATGGAAACTGTAATCACAAAAAACAAACTGTCTGCAATTACTACTCCTGAGAAAGAAACCACTTTTAAAAGGCAAAAAATTAACAAGCAACAACAAGAAGCTGATAAAATGTCTCAAAGATTAAAACAGGAACAACCTTTAACACTGGAGATTCTGAAAACTGCTTTACAACCTTTACAAACAGAAATGCAGGGTTTCTTTCATAAGCTAACTACATTTGGCTCTACTCTGGATCAAATTGTGCTTAGGCTTGAACAAAATGAAGCTAAAATTATGGACAATGAGCTAAAAATAAATGAACTGCAACAAAAAGCACAAATCAATGACACCATAATTAAAGAATTACAGCAAAAAATGTTAGACTTGGAAGCTAGAAGCTGGAGAAATAATTTTATCATAAGAGGTTTTCCAGAGAGCTTTGATAATTCACAACTTATTCCAATAATAAAAGAAATACTAAGCTCTCTTCTGGTTAATAAAAATCTCCTGGATGAGATAGGGATCGAAAGAGCTTACAGAGCTATAAAGCATACACAATCAAGTGATTTTCCTAGACAAATCTATATCAGACTGCTTAATTCAGCACATGTTCAACAGATACTGTCAGCTTATAAGATTAAAAAGAATGTTACATGGAGAACGCATAAAATTATGATTACTCAAGATCTTCCTTTACAAATTAAACAAAATCGACAGAAACTCGGCAAATACTGCAATTACCTCATTGAAAATAAGATTTGTTTCCAAATGAGATATCCTGCAACTTTAACATTTTATTACAAAGAAGAAAAAATATCCTTGAAAATACCTGACCAGGCAAAATCCACCTTTCTGCGTCTCTTCAAAGTAAATCCTGCCTGAGACAACTCTTTTCATATCTTTTGATCCAAAAACAACCTTTGGAAGGCTAAACAAGTGCTACAGCTTCAAAGAACTACAGGACAGAAGAATATGCCACTCTTATGGGAAATTTTAAACAAATGGATGTGGAATGTGTTCTAAATAACTCTGCTTACTTGCCTGTAGAGAAAACCTCTTTGCTACACTATAATACTTAAGGTACTATCTACTATACTTTTAGTAACTACCTTTACATTTAAAAGTTACAACGCTACCTAACACTGTCTGCATAGAGAAATTACTTTAAAGTGCATTCACAGCTTACAAAAAAGAAGTGTTAAGTTACATTAAAAATGGGATATAACCTTTGATATAATAGTTTCAGTAGTGTGAATATTAGACATAAGTAGTTTCAGTTAAAATGTATACTCATTATTCTACTGGCATAATCATTGAGTTGCTTTTAAGTATGTCTATGAGCAAGGTACAAAAACATTTCTTTTTTTTTTTTTTTTTCTTCCTCTCTGTTTGTTCAGTTAATGGCACTGGTTAATTATTAACATATGAGTTCACAATGATGTGTTTATATGGCTTTTGACAGTGCAGTGTTAAATGAAGATTCCAATACATTTAAAGAACCACAGTTAATTGCTGTTAGCAAGAATAAGGCAAATGTTGTTGTATTTTAAAGTGCTGCCTTCTTTAAATGTTTAAAATGTATAATCATTATCTGCTGACATAACCATTGAGTTACCTTTAAATGTGTCTATTAGCAAGGTATAAAAACATTTTTTTTCTTTTCTCTCTGTTTGTTCAAGTAGATGGCACTGGTTAATTATTAATATATGAATACACAATGATGGATCTATATGGCTTTTGCCAGTGCAATGTTAAATGAAGTTCCAATGCATTTTAAAGAACCACAGATGGTTGCTGTTAGTAAGAATAAGGCAAATGTTGTTGAATTTTAAAGTGCTGCCTTCTTTAAATGTTTAAAATGTATAATAATTATTCTGCTGGCATAACCATTGAGTTACTTTTAAATGTACGTAATCCGGCACCATAAAGGTTGTCCTAATTCTCAAGGAAACAGTACGACCAACGAAATAAACGAAAATTTATTGTGAATAAATAAAACAAAACAAGAACAAGACTCAAATCCAATACTTCACAAAAAGTCCATTAAGCGCTTTCGTCTCCTACCACGGGAGACTTCATCAGAATAACGTTTTCCACATTAAAAGCCCTTTTATAGATTCTCCTTTTTGAATCAACAAATAAAAGCCCTTTGGACCAATTGCCTATTAACTTTTTAAAGTCACAGGTTGAATGGTCGTTTTATACAACCACCCTAAATTACTACAACATTAAAATGTATTGTATATATATGTGTATGCATAAATAAAAAACACATATTTCATAGTTAATGTTGGGTTAAAATTGTTCTTAACTTATCCCAAGGATTCAGAAACTGTAGCCACATTGTGATAAACAGTTTTGTGTCACCAGTGGCTATATTCAGAGTGTATGCAGTTCAGACACAGTGTGGATAGGAATGCCAAGCAGCAGAGCTGCCTGATGTGTATGATAATGCTGGGTAAACAGATGGTACAGAACAACATTACTAACATAAATGAAAATTTGTATGTAAATGAGGTAATCCAAGATGTCAGAGTGATTGTAAAATGTATAGAGCATAACATGTTCCTCTAACTCTAGTATTGTTGAATGCAGCTAAATTCCCCAGTTCATGCTACAGAGCCATGGTACTATATTAGGGCCTGCCACAACATTAGTGAATGTTTATATGCAAGAAGCTGTTATTGCAACTACAGGCTATGGTACTAGACATTGGCACCCCCAGAGCACTGTGTCATTCAACTGTGCATATCATTTTATGGACTTCACTACACTGACATTGTGTGGATAGGGACACTATGCAAGACATGTGTAAACCTCATCTTCAGACCTGTCAGAGTTATGGATTACCTATTCTAGTGGATACCAGGGTACATGGGGCTTTACATATACCAGCTACAGGGACCTTCCAATGATCAACAGAAGACACAGTGGGGGTACCTCAGGCATCTGCCTCAAGAATACCCCATCAGTTTATCAATATCATGCTGCAACATGTGGGAGAGCAGATGTGGTCTCTTTGCACTACAAAGGAAAGAGACAAGACCATGTAGGACTTCTATGATATAGCACAATTTCCTGAGCTAATGGGAGCCATCAATTGCACCCACATTTGAGATAAAGGCCCTACCGGGGAAGAATGTTTGTGAACCAGAAAAGGTATCACTCCTTTAACTGACAGGTACTCTGTAATGCACAGGGTATCATCTACAATGTGTATGCAGGACACCCAAGAAGTTAACACAGCTCCCACATACAGGTTACATGAGACCTTCAACAACAGTTTGTGAGGGATGACTTTCCCCAGGGGCAGCTTATTGGCAATGCTGGATACGGCCTGAAGCACTGGTTAATTATGCCAGTCAGAAATCCACAGAATAAAACATATCATGGATACAACTATGCCCTGTCCCAATCCAAGTTCATTGTGGAGCATGTGTTCAGGCTTCTGAAGGCATACTTTCACTACTTGGATGTAAGTGGTGATGTCCTGCAGTATGACCATGCCACATGTGTGAGGATGTTCTCAGTATGTACAGTGTTATTCAATATTATACTTTGGTGATAATTACAAAGATGGGGGAGCGGATAGTTGCACGAAAAATGGTCCCCAGCACACCAGGCTGTGGAGGCTGAACCAGATGAGTAGTCAGTGCTAGACAGAAGTGGGCACAATATGCTCTGGCACTCACATAGTCACAGTGGCTTCTACATAGCTTAGGCCCATAACACAGCATATGCACTACATTAAAAGTGATGCATGCAAACATACCACAAGACTGTGCTTACTCATTCATAGGATGGCTACACTGTGCATGAGTAACCCAATAACAAAGTACAATGGTCAGGGAATAAATATTATCATTTGCATGGGTGGGCAAGGAGAACATAGGTGGACAATGACTTTCACAGATGAATGCATGAATGCTGAGGACAAAGAAAGGTAAGACTGCATTTGTGTGCAGGGGCTGCATTACCATAGAAAGCTTTGTGAAGGGCCAGTGTCACTGGATGTCTGAGTGTGTGAAGTTTGAGGGCTGTGGTGGTGAGGTTGGTTTTTGTGTGTGTGTGTGTGTGTGTGTGTGTGCGCGTGCGTGTGTGTGTGTGTGTGTGTGTGTGTGTGTGTGTGTGTGTGTGTGTGTGTGTGTGTGTGTGTGTGTGTGTGTGTGTGTGTGTGAACCCACACATACTTGTGTATATCTGCTGAGACACAGCCTCAGTAGTAGTTGCAGCACTGCACTTGATCTATTGGGCAGGTCCAAGGCAGTGATGGTAGAGGGCTGGACATCCTATGCATGCACGTCCCCATGAGAGCTGACTCTGTCAGGAACTGCATAGGTTGTTCCCCATCCTTGGCTAGATGCTGGTGCACTGCAAGATGAAGAACAATGTCTATTACTAGACACGCCATTGCAGTGACTGTTGTGACCCCAGAGACGTCCTCTCTTGGCTATAACCATCTCACCAACAGATGTAGCTTTGAATGTGCTTGCACTGCAGCATCAAGGTCTTGCCCATCCATGGCCATAATGGCCACAATTCATGGAGGTAGCAGTAGAAGGGATTCATGGACCATGCCTGAACCATGGCATGCAAGTTTGAGAGGACATGGCACATATTAGTATGTGATTCACGCTATCAGAACTATCACACATACCAGACATGTACTCTTGAAAGCCATCTCATGCACTCTGTATTGGCCATACTAAATCTAAAAAGGCTGTGGTGGTACTAGCCTGTGCCTCCATGATGACCCTGAACATATGTTGAGTTGCATCCATTGGCACAGCTGCTTCAAGTGGAGAGCAGCACCTATGTCTCCAATCAGCACCAGTACTCACCTCCTGTATGTACACCCTCACCTCCATGGGACATGTGACAGATATGGATAACTGTTCTGCAGGGGGTAATATAATACCCTGGCTGTAAGTAATCCAGTAACCAGCACCCCTCCCTCCTTCTGGTGTGACATTTGTCTCTTGGGTCACTGCAGACATAAAAGCTGTGTTAGTTGTCTGAATAGGGGATCCAGTTGTCACATTCTCTGTGTCCAAAACACCCACTGTTCTCCCTAACTGTGTCAGTTCATCACTATCATCATCTTCAGAAGTAGGTGATCCTCCACTGTCAGATCATGGCAGCTTTGTACTGGTGCTGCCTGATAGTGATTTGCCTGTGAACTCAGCAAATCAAAAAAACTTTGTAAGTATATCCACCACCTTGTACACAGTCCTAATGCAAATATAATATGGCAATGCTGCCCAACAGTGCAAGTAAAAATACCTTACCTTACCTTATGAAGGTATGCTTGCAGACTATATCCCTGATTTTCTGAGGGTACCCAAAACACACATGTTGCTAGTCAGATGGTCAGTGAGTACTCTGAAAACTGAAATACTATTTATGTAAATACAGATAACTCAGTACACAGATGGGTCTTCTCCTATTGACATTCCATAGGCATGTTGCAGCTCTGCTCCAAGGATAAACACTATACAGTGGGATTGCCGAAATGTGGTACTACCCCTCACAGAGGCCAAGAATTCATCCATCTCTGTCACAGGTTGCTTGATCGACATCCCACCTCTCATCGACATACCTTCTCATGCAAGGCAGACAACTCTTTTTTCTGCCACAGGGGAGATGCATGTGGTCCTACAGTGGACCTGCTCATAAATGCTGTCCTGGCCACCAACAGCATCGATGTCCAAGGTAAAACTGCCCTACAGTTTGTAGCATGCTACAGACCACCCTCTCAAACTCAGGAAACCCACACAGCCTTCCTGAAGACACTGGAGAGTATGAATGTCTCTCCAAACACCATCATATTGGGTGACTTCAACTACCCAAACATAGACTGGGAACATTACTCAAGCCCCAACACCCTAGCCCAAAGGTTCCTGGAGTTCATAAACTCAAATGCTATGGAACAACTAGTCACCATTCCCACAAGAGGAGAAAATATACTAGACCTGATCATCACAAACATGGGGACAAAATGCTCCACACCGGAAGTATATCCCTCATTGGTGAGATCAGACCATAAATTAATCTCACTGGAGATCCACATCCCGCCCCCAACCCCAGCAAAAAAGACCACAGTGAAGAACTTCTCAAAAGCAAACTTCACACTTCTTAAGACTGGAGTGGTATCCTTCAAGGCCCCCGAGCCAATGGAAACCACAACCCACACTGCTGAAACCCTTACAAATGCCTTCTACGAGCACCTCCAGGAATGTATGGATCAAGCAATCCCTAATAAAATCAGGACCCTTTCCACCAAAGGCAGGCGCCCGGTCTGGTGGACCCCAGCCATAAACAAACTCTACAACAAGAGGAGAAAGCTACTACATGACAGAGCAAAATCCCTAAAAGGGAAGGCATCTCTGATCAATACTAGCAAAAAACTACGTTCACTCATAAAATCATCCAAGGCCAACTTTGAGAGAAAAATCACTAAAGACACAAAAGACAATCATAAGGCCTTCTTTAGCTATGTTAAAAACCTGGGTGGAAACTCCCAGATATGCTCAGAATTAGTCCAAAATTATACAAAAATCACTGAACCCACAGACATTGTCAACATACTGGCAGACAGGTTCAGTGCTAATTTCTCCCCTCCCTCCCCCCCAAAAGGAGAAATATCTATCCCACCAGAGTCTAGCCTCCCAAACATCTCAGATGCCCAGGTGAGAGCTGCTCTCTCTAAAGCAAAAAACACAGCATCAATGGGACCGGACGGTGTCCCCGGCTGTGTGCTACACGAACTCAATGAGGAACTAAACCCACACATAAGGCTGCTGTTTAATCTTAGCCTTACTACAGGATATGTACCCAAAGAATGGCGTACGGCAACTGTGGTCCCACTCCACAAAGGCAGTGCTTCTACAGACCCTGGAAATTACCGCCCCATAAGCTTGATGAGCCTTGTCTGCAAAGATATGGAGAGGATCATAATGGAACTCATAAATAAAGACATTGGGGACCTACAGACACTGGATCCTACCCAATTTGGCTTTGTCAAGGGCAGATCCTGCCTCTTGAACTTGGTCGACTTTTTCGAAACAGTCACTAAGGCCATTGATGAGGGTAAGGCAGTTCCCGCAGCCTACCTTGACCTAGCAAAAGCGTTCGACACAATACCCCACTCGGGCATCATAGAAAAGCTCACCAGCTTAGATGTAAACTCATATGTCACAAGATGGGTTGCAAACTGGCTCAAGGACAGAACCCACAGGGTTAGAGTTGCTGGTGCCGTGTCAGACTCTAAGCCAGTCACGAGCGGTGTCCCACAGGGCTCAGTCCTGGGCCCCCTCTTGTTCGGCATTTATTTTTCTGAAGTGCAGGCAAACATAGGGGGATTGTGGCTGACAAAATTTGCAGATGACTGCAAACTGGGCACCATAATTGACACTCCATCAGACACAGACATCCTCCAGAGAGGTCTCATAGAAATGGATAACTGGTGCCACAGCCATGGCCTTAAGCTAAATGCCAAAAAATGTATAGTCATACCCTTTGGGAAAAACAAGGTAACCCCTAATTACCACATAGGTGGTAATCCATTAAACATGGAAGAAGTTATCAGGGACCTGGGGACCCAAGTTGACAGTAACCTCTCTTTGACACTCACATTGCCAAAGTGGTTAGGAAGACCTTCTACATTGCCCACCTGATCATGAAGGGATTCACATCCAGATCAGGAGAGGTCATTGTACCCCTGTACTCTTCACTTATCAGACCAATGATTGAGTACAACGCCCATTCGGAATGTACCTTACCCGACACCTGCAGCAGTTGGAAAGACCCCAAAAGTTCCTCACCAAAAGGATAAAGGGGCTCAAACATATGTCATACGCTGCCCGACTGAAGAAACTCCAGCTCTATTCAGTCACATACCGTCTGCTCAGAGGTGATCTGTGCCTGACATACAAGGCCATGTCCAACCCGGAATTAATGGACATGCTCCACCTCAAAAAATCCAAATCCACCAGAGCCACGAGAGCAAGAGACTTAAACCTCAACACGGATATAAATAGGACGTGCTGGAGGGACAGATTCATCACCCAGAGACTCCCTACACTATGGAACAGAATCCCAGTCCATGTGAGGCAGAGCCCCTCACTGACTCTGTTCAAGAGAAATCTTGACGAGTGGATGGGAGATCATAGGTTTACCCCGGGAATTATCTCTGTGTCACTGCTGGACAGAGGCACAGCAAACTAATGGGTATAGTATTCTCATCCTAAGGGGTGGTGAAAGCCACACACACTCTGGCTAGGCTTATAAATGCCCTAGGGCAGATAGCTTAGTATGAACCTATGAACCTATGAACCTATGTCACAAGATGTGTCGCAAACTGGCTCAAAGACAGAACCCACAGAGTGAGAGTTGCTGGAGCAATGTCAGACTCGAAACCGGTCACAAGTGGCATCCCACAGGGTTCTGTCCTGGGACCACTCTTGTTCGGTATATACTTTTCCGAGGTACAGGCAAACGTGGAAGGACTATGGCTCACCAAGTTTGCAGACGACTGCAAACTGGGCGCCATAATCGACTCTCCAGCTGACACAAACATCCTTCAAAAAGGTCTCACAGAGACAGATAACTGGTGCCAGCACCATGGTTTAAAGCTAAATGCCAAAAAATGTATAGTCATACCCTTTGGCAAAAACAATGTGCCCACAAATTACCATATAGGTGGAAACCCATTAAGTACAGAGAAAGTTATTAGGGACCTGGGGACCCAAGTTGATAGCAATCTCTCCTTTGAAAACCACATTGCCAAAGTGGTTAGAAAGACCTTCTACATAGCCCATCTCATCATGAAGGGTATCACATCTAGATCAAGAGAGGTAATCGTGCCACTTTATTCATCCCTCATCAGGCCCATCATAGAATACAATGCCCCTTTTGGGATGTACCTTACCCGACACCTGCAGCAATTAGAGAGACCCCAAAAGTATCTCACCAAGAGGATCAAGGGTCTCAAACAGACGCCATATGCTGCTCGGTTAAAAAAACTCCAGCTCTACTCAGTTGCATACCGCCTACTTCGAGGGGATCTATGCCTGACATACAAAGCTATGTAAAATCCAGAATTAATGGACATGCTCCACTTCAGTAAATCTAAATCCCTTAGAGCCACACGCTCGAGGGACTTGAACCTCAGCACAGAAATAAATAGAACTTGCTGGAGGGACAGGTTCATAACCCAGAGGCTCCCTTCGCTCTGGAATAGAATTCCAGTTCATGTGAGGCAGAGCACCTCACTGAATCTCTTCAAGAAGAATCTCGATAGGTGGATGAGGGATCGTAGGTTTGTCCCAGGGATTACTCCCGTGTCACTATTAGACAGAGGCACAGTAAACTAAACCTTAAAAAGGGCACAGTATACTCAAATCAAGGGGTGGCATAAGCCATACAGACTCGGGCTAGGCTTATAATTGCCTCAGGGCAGATAGCCTAGTATGAACCTATGAACCTATATTATAATGCACATATTTATCAAAGCATTGTTCAGAAAAATAATTGCATATGTAACAAAAAGCTCCTTGAATTTTCAAAAACATTAATTTTTCAATGAAAACATTTAAAGTTCATGTCCATATAGTCGAAAGTCCGTTGAGCTTGCAATTAAAGCTGACAGGATGGTGTTCACCTCTTCCATTCACTTATTCACAACATCCGAAAAACCAACGGTATTCACCTCTTGTGACCTTCTTAAATTTGCCCAACAGTCACAAAAAAATGTAATGTGCACTGCAAATATTCAAAAAGCACCACTTTTCATTGCATGAACCAATGTTTAACATTCACGTTCCCCCTATACAAGGTGAAAAAATGCTGACAAAAGAAAACTCCAAGGAGCCCCTTTTTTCACAAATGAATAATTATTCTGGACACAGTCCTCGTATTAAGCCCAAGAATATATTTCCTAAAAAAACACACATCCATGTATTTGGAAATATTTAAATAGGATGAAAATTGTGCTCTCTTTAAAGTCTGCTTCCAACATAAGGACCCAACATATGTATTGTAGTGCAAAACACCACAAAACCATCATATTTCAAAGAAATATATCTAATGCCAAACTCTCCTAGCTCAACCAAATTCATGTATCACAAAAAATGGCATCAGAAGCAAACGGGAGTAGCCCAAGCCGTCATAGAACCCCACAGACTTAATAATATGTGTCAGCATTTTTTCTCCTTTATGTTCACTGGGCAGACAAGAAAAAGAAATAAATCCATCTTGAAAAAATCTGTGAGTGACACTCCAGGGGAAGATTCATCATATATGGATACAGAGGTGGATAGACAGCAAACGCCACCAGCTAACAGGAAGTCATGTACGGGGGTACAGGACAGCTTGCTATTGAATTCTGACATGGCCCCTTTACCTTTAGGAAAAGAAGGAGAGGGTAGGAAACATAAGTCCAAATATAGGGATTGATGGATCTCTGGAAGCCATGCTGAACTTCCTGAAACCTCTAATAATGTGATTAACATCTCTTCAGTGGTTTTGTCTGAATCTGAAAGTTTGTTGCTGAGCAAGGGCCTCAATTTTATTCCAGGGTTTTTTGTCCCTGAGGGTGTCTTTGTGGAAGATTTATATACCTTTTACAGACTGCTTAATTTGAAATTATATTTTCAGAATGGGGAATCTGCTGGAGAAAATAGTGGCTTTAAGTTTAATAAATCAACATTTATTCCACCTATGAATAAGAATGTAGAAGTATTTCATATATGTGTACTTAAGGAGTTACATTTTTGGTTAAATAGTCAACAATATATTTCTCCTTCAAATTTATCTAGTGAATAAATGAATGCTTTGACACAGCTGAAAAATAACAAAAATATAGTTATAGTTCGAGCTGATAAAGGTGGAGCAACTGTTATTATGGATAAGTCTTTATATGTTACTGAAGCTAATAATCAGTTGCAAGATAGCAGATTCTATGCCTGCATGCCTCATGATCCCACTTCTGATTTCAAAAAAGGAATTGATATGCTTCTAGAGTCTGCTGTTAGTGAGGGTATCACTGACAAACGTACTGTTTCATCTGAAGGTTAAAAATCCATCTTCTCAATATTTTTACCTTCTTCCTAAAATTCACAAGAATATGCAACAGCCACCGGGTAGACCTATAGTCTCTGGTAAGGGCTCCTTAACTGAACCTCTGTCTGCCTATCTTAGGTTCATAGGCTCATAGGTTCATACTAGGCTATCTGCCCTAGGGCATTTATAAGCCTAGCCAGAGTATGTTTGGCTTTCGCCACCCATTTTAAATTAATTTTGCTATGCCCTTTTTCGAGGTTAGTATACTGTGCCTCTGTCTAACAGTGACACAGAAGTGATACCCGGGGTAAACCTACGATCTCCCATCCACTCATCAAGATTCCTCTTGAAAAGAGTCAATGAGGGACTCTGCCTAACCTGGACTGGGATTTTATTCCAGAGTGAAGGGAGCCTCTGGGTTATGAATCTGTCCCTCCAGCATGTCCTATTTATTTCAGTGCTGAGGTTCAAGTCTCTCGAGCGTGTAGCTCGATGGGATTTGGATTTTTTGAGGTGCAGCATGTCCCTTAATTCCGGGTTAGACATGGCCTTATACGTCAGGCACAGGTCACCTCTGAGCAGGCGGTATGCCACTGAGTAGAGCTGGAGTTTCTTTAACCGGGCAGCATATGGCATCTGTTTGAGCCCTTTGATCCTCTTGGTGAGGTACTTTTGGGGTCTTTCTAGTTGCTGCAGGTGTTTGGTAAGGTACATCCCAAAAGGGGCATTGTACTCAATTATGGGCCTGATGAGGGATGAGTAAAGAGGTACGATGACCTCCCCTAATCTAGATGTGAATCCCTTCATGATTAGGTGGGCTATATAAAATGTTTTTCTAACCACTTTGGCCACGTGGTTGTCAAATGAGAGATTGCTATCAACTTGGGTCCCCAGGTCCCTAATTACTTCTTCTGTACTTAATGGATTACCACCTATGTGGTAATTTGTGGGCATTTTGTTTTTGCCAAAGGGGATGACTATACACTTTTTGGCATTTAGCTTGAGGCCATGGCTCTGGCACCAGTTGTCTGTTTCTACGAGGCCCTTTTGGAGGATGCTTGTGTCGGCTGGAGAGTCGATTATGGCCCAGTTTGCAGTCATCTGCGAACTTGGTCAGCCACAGTCCTTCCGTGTTGGCCTGTACCTCCGAGAAATATATACCAAACAAGAGAGGTCCCAGGACTGAGCCTTGTGGGACACCACTTGTAACTGGTTTGGAGTCTGACATGGCTCCAGCAATTCTAACCATGTGGGTTCTGTCCTTGAGCCAGTTTGCAACCCATCTAGTGACATAGGGGTTTATATTTAAGCTGGTGAGCTTATCTATAATGCCCGAGTGGGATATTGTATCGAAGGCTTTTGCGAGATCTGACTGTTTATTTAAAGCCATTGTTATCAGGAGTGAGAGCAAGGATAAAGGACACTACTGAATTTCTGAATATCATTTTAGATGTTCAATTAGAGTCTAATTGGTTATTATGTACATTAGACGTTACATCTTTATATGCTAGCATTCCTCATTGGGTAGGTTTGTGTGCTCTAGAATATTGGTTAAATAGGATGTCCTTATATAGCCCTGGTTTCAGTACATTTTTGTTATGCCTAACGGAGCATGTGTTATCTAAAAATATTTTTTTCTTCAACACTATGTGTTTTTTGCAGTTGAGGGGTACAGCGATGGGGGCATCGTTTACACCCATTTATCCTGACCTCTTCATGGGGTATTTGGAACAGATAATAATATATGATATACATCACAATATTTTTTTGGGAGAAACTGACATCTGGCATTGATTTTTGAATGACTGCTGGATGGTGTGGAAGTCAGACGCTGTATATTTACAGGAATTCGTCCAATATAAGTGGGGCATCAGATTCACAGTAAATGATGATGTTACATCTGTTTCTCTTTTAGATGTTAATGTGTCTAAACTACCTGATGGAATTTTGTCTAGTACATTATATAGAAAACCCCACCATTCAAATACTTTACTCCATGCATCCAGTTGTCATCCTAAACATATTACAGCCAATATACCTAAATCACAGTTTATGAGAATACACAGAATATGTTCCAATACTGAAGAATATATACATATTGATAATGACCTTATAGGTCATTTTATTGAACGGGGTTATCCATTGGCACAAGTTAGGTAGACTAGTAGGGAGGTACAATCATTTTCAAGAAGTGAACTATTGAAATATAAAAATCGTGGCCCTTGGTCAAGCAGCAAAATCAGATTCACAGCCACTTATGGTAGGAACACTCATGGATTTTTAGATATGATACAACAACTTTGGGACATTCTATTAACAGATGATAGGCTGTATAAGCTGTTAGGTCACATATGTTCATTTTCTTTTCGGAAAGGGAAAACTTTAAGTAGTTACTTTAGCCAGTATAAACATTTTTTACCCTCTATAAATTCTGTACAAACTACTATAGATGGCACACAAGTGGTGGGTTGTTACCCCTGTGGCCATTGCTCCTTTTGTAAATTCATTTGTCCGACTAAGGAATTTTCAAGTAAGAACACATCTAGGGTTTTTTTCTATTAGAATGTTTGGTAATTGTAATAGTGACTGGGCTATATATCTGACAATCTTCTCTTGCATAGCCGTTTATGTAGGTCAAACCTCCAGACCATTAAAATTGCGAATTTCAGAACATTTAAGCAGCATCAGAAACAAATATTTGGCTAATGTCTTATATAAACATAACATCATACACAAGACAGCGTTTTTTAAATTTATCATTATTGATAGAGTGTTGGGACACAGATCAATGAAAGGTAGTTGACATAATGTTTTAAATAAAAAGGAAAAGTCTTGGATAGTGAAATTGGGGGGATTGTTTCCACCTGGTCTTAATGAACATTTGTAATAATTGTTTAATGGGATTTAATTATTCCATTATGTTTGGATATATAAGATGTGAGATGTACTGATGTGTTTTACATTGAAAAAAGCCCATGGGCCAAAACCGGTCTGTTTTTGTACATTAAAATAAGATATTTGCTCCAGTTGAGTGCTGGCTGTTAGTGTTTTTTGTTGTTGCTTTTTAAGCCTGTGCACTTGCTGTCCTTGCAGAGGTCTTGGTTTGGGGAACATCTACATTTTGACATTTGCCAACCTCTCATCAACTGAGGCAAAGTTATTTAGTAATCTTTCTACCTGATTCTTTAAGTTATTGCCCCTTCTATATACGATGACAGGTTTAGAACTAATCCTTGGTCTAACCACATGGTCTTCAGTCAGAATGGGACAGTTTTTGAAAAGGATATCCGTAATAGATTTGAAATCAATAGTAAACCTTGTTGCCTCACAGCAAGAGGTTCCCTGTTTCGATCCTTGGCTGGGGTACCTTCTGTGCGGAGTCTGCATGTCCTCCCTGTGGTCGCATGGGTTTCCTCCGGGTGCTCCGGTTTCCTCCCACATCCCAAAGACATGCTGTAGGTGGATTGGACAATCTAAATTGGCCCTAGGCATGAGTGTGTGTGTGTGTGTGTGTGTGTGTGTGTGTGTGTGTGTGTGTGTGTGTGTGTGTGTGTATGTGTGTGTGCCTTCTGTGGAAGGTTGGGTGCTGGGTTGGCAAGTCGACACTGTAAAACTCCACTGCCAATCATGAGTGGACAGGCGATCCGCTGTGGTGACCCCTAACCGGGAAAAGCTGAAAGAAGAAGAAGAAATAAACCTAGTAATAAAAGATATCCTGAAATTTACTTCCGCTCCAGGACTTCTGTTCACGTCACCGTCCTGGTTAATAATTTCTGGGGTAGAAATCCTAGTTGAACTCTCAGAATTCAACCTCCTATCCCCAGCCACACTATCGCATTGCATAAGAACAGGCAAAATAATTGAATCTCTGCTCCCTAATATTGGAGTATAAAATCCCCTAACTCATTTGTTGACTACTTCCAATTTTCTGTCATTCACAAATTCATAAGGGTATTCCCTTTTAACAAACATATCTTCTAATAGGGCACACTCATTTAAAAAATCATCACACATAGAAACCATTTTGGCAGCCCTGACAAACTGTCCCTTAACAACTGCTTTTTTTCTGGGCCATGGGGTGCATACTGGTAAAATGCAAAAATGCATTTGAGTACGTCAGTTTCCTAAAATTAGAAGAAATATATCTACCATTACACCAATCCTTAACCATCTTTACATCTAAATAATTAATAACTTTATCATGTACCACATGTGTGAACTTCAAATAATCACTGGTACTGTTAATATATTGCAAAAAAATGTTCCACATCTTCCACACCCCCTTTCCAAATAATAAACAAATCACCCAAATACCTCAGATATAATTCACAATACTGGAATAGGGGGTGGCTGAACACAAATCTCCATTCCCATTCACACATAATAATGTTTGCATATAGGGGCCCACAGGCAGCCCCCATTGCAACACCTCTAACCTGTAAAAACAATTGTTCATCAAGAATAATATAATTGCTAGTAAGTATAAGCTCCATCATCTCAACATATAGGGTGACATTGTCTTGTGGTAGCCCTTTCCTAATCAAGTACTCATTAAACCAGTCCAACCCCACTTCATGGGAAATAGAAGAAAAAAGATATTTTACATCAAGAGAAAAGAATCATCAAATCTTAGCTTATTACATTTATAAAAAAATATCCCAGGAGTCAATACACAAATCTGGCTTCTGCTTCAACACATTTTTCAATTTGATGTCTAAGAATTTTGCAAATGCAGAATTGGCCAAATTACGAGCATCCACAATTGGACGCATAGGCGGGTCACCCAAGTTCTTATGCAACTTGGGAAGCCCAAAAATGGATTATATTAATAGGATGTACCTGATTCTTTTTAGTGATACATATAGACAAGTATCAAGAAATGAAGTTAATGGTACCTTTGCAAAAATGTCCTCTTAACTTAGTGATATGCTATTGGAATAATGTATTAGTTTGGCAGAATTAAAATTTTAAAAAATTAATTATTCTGTTATTCCTATCAGTGTTGGGCTACCCAAGTTGCATACGAATGTAAAGCAGTGGGTTGGCCTGGGCTTTATGAAATTGCATCCACTGGATGTATCTTAAAGTTAAAGGCACTATGTAGGTGAGGTGATGAAGTTATGGCAGTTATTGTAATTATTTATGTTTGTAAATATTCTTTATATACATATATATATATATATATATATATATATATATATATATATATATTTTTTTTTTTTTTTTTTTTTTGCATTAAATTATGTTATTCTATACGACTAGATTTATCATATAGGTTTTGGATTCATTTTAACTCATTTTAACTTGTGTATTTCTTTAAATGGATTTGTTCTTGATGATGTCATGGTTATTTGTGTATAAAATGTGGGGTTTGTTTTTAATGGCATCTGATGAAGTCTTGTCATTCTACAAGACGAAAGTGCTTAGTGGAATAAATTTTGGAGGAATGGTTCCTTGTCTCTGCCTTACTGTTGGGTGTTTTCTGAGTGCTATGGCATCACCTCCAAGACCCAAGATATGTTATGTCACCTGCTTCCTGCTTGTACAGTGTGTGTGTGTGTGTGTGTGTGTGTGTGTGTGTGTGTGTGTGTGTGTGTGTGTACCTTTCTATCAAGTATATGCATGTACCTATCAAGCAGATGAGCCTTTGAGAAGTCTTCTTGTTAGAACCACTGGTATATATGCCAAATGTGTGTGAATCATGTGAACCATCTACTTGGTGCAAGAACACATTATAAACAATGCCCTGGACATTATTGACCATCTGGCAGTTTGAAAAACAGAAGCCCTTTCTGTTGATATATACTAGGCTTTGTGGACCAGTGGGGCCTTGACACAATGTGTACACAATCTATGACTCCCAGACCTCAGAGAATGGGCTATATCATAAAAGGCCTGTACAGCATTAGTTCTCTCTTACACTGGTCTGGGGAACCAGACATGCTCCTCTACATGCTGCAGCAGTATATGAAATAATTTGATTAGGATTGATAGGATTGATGCTGGTAAGAGTCCTACAATGTCCCTTTTATGTCACTGGGAGGTCCCTGTAGCTAACATGGTTAAGGCTACTCATGCATTTCTATCCACATGAATAGAAATAGTCCTTGATTACTGTTGTGGGAGGCAGTTTGAGTAGGTCCCTTACAGCATATCTCTATATATATATATTCATTCACAAATTATCATTAATCTGCTGGTCTCTGAGCTGATGGCATGTCAGACAATGTCTATGCCTCCTGCATTGGCATGGATGGCCATAAAGTACAATATTATATTTACTGGCTCTTTAAGTGATTCCAGGTACAATATTATATTTACTGGGTCTTTAAGTGATTCCCAACACATGCTGCTGAGCTGTTGCTGATGCTTTTGCTGCTATTCTTAGCACTGCTCCTGCTGTACACTGCAAATTACAACATTCAAACTAGGTATGTCTCACCACACGGTGCTGCCATTTTATACAGTTATGAATTATTTTGCCGTATTAGGTCCCTTTGTTAACGTCATCCATGTTGCTCATTTACATTAGCTCATTATTTCTGTGTCATTACACAGTCCTTAGCATGCACTGCATACCATTCTATTTTGACCATTGTGCAGTCACATTGCTTTTGTCTTTGAATCACCTACAACCTGCTTGTTAACTGCTGCCTTTGCTAATTTACACAATGCAATGCCCTAACCGTGCATGCATGAATCCTAGGCAACAAGTTGAAACATTGTAGCCTGTACATTGACTGGCTTTCTGTTCTGGTTGACAGCACTCTGATGAAATGTGTTTGTGCCAAACTGATTATATGTCTACCATGCGCTAACACAATTGGTGTGTTTGATTTGGCACCATTTTCAGACCAGAAATACACATTCACTGAATCTTTATACTATTTTAACTAAAGGAATTGGCTTACTGTACTTCTTCAAATCCCATCATAAATCAAAAACACTTGTCACGTAATTTATTTCTATTATTTTCACGAAATGCTTCAATGGTCATAAGAAACCGATGTTTTGACATGCTAGCTAAACATTTGTGAGGTTTTATTCTGCACTGTTATATATTATTACGTCAGGGTTTCTAGTTCATTACATTATAGTCCCATACATATTTATACATACAGAGAGAGAGAAGACAGATATGCGTGTGTGTGTGTGATATAAATAGATATAGATAAACACACACACACACATTCCTTTGAGCGCATAAAAGGTTGTTCTAAGTCAGAAGTGCATCTGTCTACTGGCATCTTAAATCTTGAAGTATTAATTTAACAGGTCACTTGTGGAGTCGCCTTAGCATTCTTTTCTTTTTTCAGGCTCATCACTGCTTAGGTTTATTTTTAAATGTAACGATTCAATAAATTAATGATTTTCAAAACATTCTGCACTGAGAAATTATTATTTTAAGTTTGCTTTGTCTGCAAAATAGGCGGCAGTTGTATCAGCAAAGGTATATCCTATACTCAGTTTACGGTTACTACCAGTTGTTTCCCCGACCTCGCTTGCATCTGTAACTTGTTGATGTATGATTTTAGCGGACTAATTGCACAGTAACATACAGTAAGCAGACAGTGCACCACCGGAACTAACCCCCCCCCTATTTACAATAGCTCCTGGTCCTACGGCAGAGATTGAGGGACGTCACTTCATGCAGGGTGACGCTCGTGTACAGTAGTTTAAAGGGAACCGTGAGGTTCTAAGATCAGCATTACCTCCTGAACTGTTGAGTAGTTTTATATGCATGGAAGAAAAGCCTAAATCAGATGCATAGTGCATGCATGAAAAACTAGGATAAATGTCATTACAGAGAAGTGAACAGCGACAACAGAAAAACTGACTTTTGAGCCATTTTAAGTTCGGGTGTACTTCCTGCCCTATATCTGCAGGCGAAAGGTATTAACTTGTTACCTGAATATTGACTCAGTTGTTCTTCAGTCTGTGCAAGTCCTAAGTAAAATGGCATTACCGTATGCGCAAGTGGACTAACGTTTGATTACTACTTTTTCTCATTAGCCAGTAATCAAATACTATTGTTTTTGTGCACTTATTGCCTAAGTTGGGATCAAATCAGCGAACAAGATAAGTCGAACTGCCCCTGGCTGCTGCCTTTGGCAATGTTTGGGCATACTTAACTTCACTAGGGGTACAGAAAGAATAATTGTCCCAGTTATGAAACCGTGTTCCTTGAACGAAACTGTTTGGGAGCTGAACTTTCCAGCTAACAACACCTCTACCCCATCGCTTAGCCTCAGATCAAGTCAGGTTGCCACATCGGCTACAATGTTCTCATTTGGGGTCATTGGAAACCTCATTGCTATAGTGGTCCTTTGTACATCTAAGAAGGAACAAAAGGAAACGACATTCTATACCCTGATCTGCGGATTAGCCATCACGGACCTTTTGGGGACATGCTTCACTAGCCCAGTTGTTATTGCTACCTATATAGCCAACAGGTGGCCAGGAGGACAGCTTCTATGCCAGTTCTTCTCTTTCTCTATGCTCTTCTTTGGTTCTGCCGGTATGACCATTCTTTGTGCAATGGCTATTGAGCGTTATTTGGCCATCAACCACGCCTACTTTTACTCGCACCATGTGGACCGAACACTAGCCAGACTTTCACTTTTGGGAGCTTACTTTTTCAACTTGGTACTTTGTATAATGCCCAGCTTCGGAATTGGGAGACATGTGCGGCATTTTCCTGGCACGTGGTGTTTTTTGGACTGGAGAGCCACAGATTCAGTTTCAGCATCCTATTCTTATCTGTATGGCAGTTTTATGCTCATCCTCATTGCTGTGACAGTGTTTTGCAACCTAGCAGTTTGTGGCTCTCTAGTGCAGATGAGCCAGAGGACGCAGCTAGTACGTGCCGAAGGGTCCAGACAAGGCACCTCACGGTGTGTCCGCCGCTTTCCCCGGCTTACATCAGGTACTTCACCAGCAGAGATTCAGATGTTCTGGTTGTTGATATTCATGACAATTGTGTTCCTCGTATGTTCTATTCCTTTGGTGGTGAGTATTCACTTTCAGTGCTTTCTTCTGCCTTATACTCCAATCTTAACTCTTAAACTTTAATCAGCACAATGTTTGACAAACTAGCAAAAATGTGTGACTATTAATCATACTTGAAACTGTGCACAAAACGCAGTGGAATTAATAGCAACATGAGGTGTTTAATGTTTTTTTTTAATTACTGTAACTAAGACATGTTGCCAAGTTCACTTATCGTTAAAATAAATAAAGCAAAGCAAGGCTATTAATAAGTCTTGCAACATAGCTTGAAACGCGAAATGCCATTGGTCATTGTGCAAAACTCTCTTCTCTCTGTAGTACATTTTTTAAGTACAAAGCTGTGTGGTGCACTTTGAGATATACTGCACTTAATGCTAGTTAGGATCCCGATTTAGTGTTCTTGCCCTTACTAGACAGCACTTTATCCTAAGTTTATTTAGTCTGTAACACTTGTGAAACATGCAGTAAGCAGCATACAGCTTAAAAGGATGGAGAGAATAAAGCAAATACCTTGTAATAAGACTTGGGAAAACTGTGTCCCATTTGTAGGTTCATTAACCAAAGACAAAGGTTGGGCACTGGAACACCTATGAGTTTTCCATCCCACTAATAGGTTCTGACGATGCTGTGAATTTTAAAAGTACAGCTCCACCCAACAGACGTGAGGAATATAATGTCTGGTCCACCCCTGTTTTACCTTACAGTTACTGGTCAGATAACGGACACGTGCAATAACTAAGCCAGAGACTGTCGACTAATGAAAAAAGACAGGCAGCTGGCACCTAACTAACCTGTAAAGGTATGCCGACTGCTGGCTTAAAGTAGTGCGTAAAAACTTCCACCGGCTGTGCAGTGCTTGTTGCGTATTACTCACATTGTGCAACGGGAAGGGGAATGTACCAGTACACCAGCTGACCTGAAGATTCATTACTCAGTTGTATTTCCCTTTAAACCTAGAGTGAGTCAAAGTATTTCATACAGAAAATAATATCCTATTTCGAAAGTGACGTTTTTCTTCTTTCGATTGTAATAAACACACTTCCTCGTAAAATGGCCCATTTTTAAATACAGCAATAAGTGCGCATGAAACAAATATGTGCCCTTTCTCACTCGTCGACTAAAAGCCTTGTTTCAGCACCACTTACTGTGAACAGCACCTTTCGGTTACGGAAGCTGGCCTGTAGCTAAAATTTATAGCTCTGTTCTGGGAGTTACTGTCACGTGATTTTCATGCATCGCTGATGGTAAAACAAAGACACTGATATCACCTCGTCTCACTTGGTTTCTGCTCCCTTCCCCTCATAGCTCTCAACCTCTTATCACAAAAAGTCTGGACACAGCCAAAATAATAGGGGGCATTGGTAATAATGGTGGGAGGTTGGCATAATAGTCAAAGTGTTTACCTTACAGACACAAGGTGCAGGGTTCAATTCTCACATGGGGTAACTGGCTTTAAATTACCCACAAGGGCAGTTAGCTTAGAACTAATTTGTGTATCTATGACAAAGCCCCAAAATAGGAACACATTTTACATTTTGCTTTTTAAACTTAGAAAGTTGCTAAAAAATGGCTTGTGTTATTGTGCATTTGATATGAAAACAGAAAATCAAATGCCTGTCATTATTTTTTTTTACAAAAAAATCTTTATTAAATTATCACATATGACATAGGCAGTCTTACATTTATACAAATGAAAAACAAACATTGATGCCACTTAAGTTGTAAACATTATGGATCACAGACATCACTGAAACAACTGTAGTTGCAAACATTATACATCACCTATAATCTAACCACTCATTGTCAGTTAAGTATTATACAGCTCATTCAAATCCTAAATTCCTTTAAACCTCTTCTCTGCATATATTGTTCTCACAATTCCCATTTTTTCTTATGTATTTGCTGCTTCCCTTTTCTAAAGATCCCAATTTCAGTTGTGTTATCTCTGTTACTAAAATGCCTCCCATTATTTAGTGAATTCAGTCCACAAAAATCCAGATAACCACAGTTTTTATGAGGAGCACACCAAAAATGTGATGCAAAACGCGGACATTCTGCGAAACTCTGGACAATTGTGTGGTATGCTTCCCCTTGTCCCCTTGCCTACAGTGTCATTTGATGATTCTGGTGGTTTGCTTACCTCTCACTCAAGTTTCTGATCCTGCCCCTTGCACTTAATTTGATGCTTTCTTTGTCTTTTTGTCATGGTAAACAAAATGTTTTGCCAGTTTCCTGTGTATGTATGTATGTCTACCATTATCCCAACAGTTTGCCAACGTCTTATCTACATCTCGACATACCTGTTTACGGTTCTTTCTGCCTGATTTTCTTGGAGTGCTATGTCCCTAACTGTTCCCAGCACAGTTTCTGTGTTGTGGGAATCAGATAGTGGTAGTTAACAGTCTCATTCATCATCTACATTTCCCGTAAATATTTATCAGATTGCCTCATCAAAATGCCTGATTTCTGGACCTGAAGTAAACCTTGGAAATGACATGATTTCACAACTGTGCTAAAATCTGAATATTTGCTTAGCTTTTCTGTAGGATGGTGTGTAATAGTCGTTGCATCCTTCCTTCTTTCTCAACATTTATTTTTCTACTATTCTAATGTTAAATCATAAGGGATAGCCTTTAAAATATTGTCTTATGACCTGAAGAATAAATTCACCCTGAAAAGAAGTTACTTGCATAAACAGAAACTAGAATAGCCCTCAAAAACTGTAAATCCTTTTTCTCCACTAACTCTTTAATATAACTGTTAGATATAAAAACTATTGATGTGTAGGCATGGAATGCAAGAAACAAATAGGTTTCTCAACTATGAAACTGATTGTGAGGAAAACACACACTCCAAGACTAGGTGTGTTTATAATTATTTAAAAAGGTTTTGGGGAAGTTTTGAAAAGAAATGTCTAGTTCCAAAATAATATAATTTCTCCTTTATGCTATCTAAGAATTTTGGAAGTACTACACTAATTTGTTATTAAACAATTAGCCACACAGGTAGCTGATATCTTTTGTGTTCTCCTTAATTTGCTCTAATATTATTACCATTGATACTCATTTCAGCATTACTACTGTCTTTCGGCTTTTCCCGGTTAGGGGTCGCCACAGCAGAACTACGGTCCGCTAATGATTGGCAGTAGAGTTTTACATGCTGGCTTGCCAGGCCTAACACACAACCTGCAGCGAAGGAATGCCCATTCATGCATGTCAACACACGGAAGATGCTCTAACTGAGAATTGAACGTGCAACGTCTAACTGCGAGGTGAGAATGCTACCACAGCACCACCACCACAGTAACTCATTTCAGCATTACTACAGTTATTAAATTGTTTGCATTAGGGTTACTGCCTGCTACTAGCATAGGTCTTAATTGGAGGGTTCCTTAAGTCATTGAAGCAAATAAAAAACACATTTGAGAATTAACTTTTAAGATAATGAAGTAAATGGAGCCATAATACTGAAAAAAATGAAAATAACTCATAAGAGTGTATGTTACAGCTCAAATATTATCTCATCTCCTACATTTGAAGTATTGTATAGGTTATGAATGCTTCTGGCAACATGTTAAATATTTTATTATGCCTGAAATAGCTTCTCCCACACATCTAATAATGATGGGTGTAATAAAACATCAGTCATGGGGCCTAGTTTGCCCTGCAGCACATAGAAAACAAATGGAGGTAATGTTTGAGAGCTGGTCTTTTGGTCAGTAATTAAGTTCATAGGTCACAGAATTGTATGCAGCACTGAGTAATCCTGAACTGTGAGTTCTGTAAGACTAGAGCTAACTGCTGATGATATATTTTACGATACATTACAATGTACTCAAAAGTAAACTACAGATAATGGAGAAGTGTGTATAACTACACAATTAGTGCAGAAACAGGACAATCCTTGCTCCATAACTTTAAGAACTTTGCCTAAAAAAAACAGAATTAAGAGTCAGCAGTAGTTCCTCAGTGTATGCAGTTCCCATCCTCTATGTGGTATGGTCCATAAATGAAATGATGAAAAGATATAAAAGCCAAGTACCTTGAGCCTAGATTATAACTAAATAAATACTGGGTCATATCATCAGTTACTGCAAGGGAACTTAAGTAGTGAAATGACTTTATTCTGCAATTCAACAGACCTTGCTTTGCTGTTATTGTAAATTATTTTCCACCGGTTACAAGAAATTCCTTATATAGTTAGCTACCATGTATAGGTTCATAGGTTCATAGGTAGGTACTAGGCTATTGGCCCTAGGACCTATATAAGCCTAGCCAAATGGTACCCTGGCTTTTGCCACCCAAGAAAATTATTTTCCGGTGCCCCTGTCAAGCAGAGCCACAGAAGTGATCCCTGGGGTGAATTTCCTATCTCCCTTCCAATCATCAAGATTTTTCTTGAAGAGTGCTAATGAGGAGCTTTGTTTGATATAGATAGGTAGTTTATTCCAGAATATGGGAAGTCTCCAGGACAAGAATCTATCCCTCCAGCATGTTCTGTTTATTGTGGTGACAAGGTTTAGTCCTTAGAGCATGTAGCTCGGAGAGAGTGGGATTTCTTTAAGTGGAGAATGTCCAACAGCTCTGGGTTTGACATAGCTATGTATGTTAGGCAGAGATTGCCTCTGAGTAGGTGATATGTGACAGAGTAAAGCTGAAGTTTTTTGAGACAGTCTGCGAAGGGCATCTGTTTGGTAATCCACTTTGTGAGGTATTTCTGCGGCCTTTCCAGTTGTTGTCGATGTCTTGTGAGGTACATACCAAAAGGGACATTGTACTCTATAATGGGTCTAATGAGTAATGAGTGATGTGTTTGCGCTTGTTTCCTGCCTTTCCTGTTACTAGTCTAGCCCAGGAACATATTTGCTGTATCCAGGACTCTTTGTAAGCTTCTGAGCCCCCAAGCCTTTCCGTGTTGGAGGGAAGCCTTCTAGCTTATTAGTGGGAGTGGTAAGCATCAAGTATCTACCACAAGAGGAGTGGTCCCTGGCCCAGAAATTGTAGCTATTGACTGTTTGAGCAGTTTTTTTTCCATCTCTTTCAACTTTCTGGTTTAAAAGCCGCACTTGCACTTGTTTCCCACCTTTCCTGTTACTAGCCTAGTCCAGATACAGACTTGCTGTATCCAGGACTGTTGGTAAGCTTCTGAGCCCCGCAAGCCTTTCTATTTTGGAAGAAAGCCTTCTAGCTTATCAGTGGGAGTGGTAAGCACTAGGTAGCCTGTCTACCACAAGAGGAGTGGTTCTTGGCCCATAAATTGTAGTTTATTGACCATTTGGACAGTTTGTCCATCTCTTTCAACTTTCTGGTTTAAAAGACCACATCTGTACTTGTTTCCCATCTTTCCTGTAACTAACCTACTGGGAAGCACTAGAAAGCCTTATACTGATACAAGCCTTCTACCTTAAAAGAGAGACTTTGGAGTGATTAAGTATCAGTTTTTTGTACTTTATTGCTGTACTTAACTGTTTTCTGCCTAAACGCTGATTTTCCAGCATTTATTGTGATTCAAAAGCTTGTTTTCTTTTCACATATTGTACTTATTTAACTGCCTGCATTTTTAAAAAGTCATTTTTTGTTTAAATAATTTCTTTAACTGTTGTTGGCTACACACTAAAGTGTGATAGCCTTTTCTGATCATTTGTAGTTGTTTAAAGCTGTTTTAAGTGTATTTTTTACTGTTTTTGCCTTATCTTTTTAAAAAAAAACAAAAAAACTCGTTGTTTCCCACCTTTCTAAGCTAGTGTAGTCCAGTTTTCAGGCTAGTGCTGAATTCAGGGCTGTGTTACAAGTTTCTGAGTTGCCCATATCTTACTTGGATAGAAGGAAGTTTCTCTGTTCACCTGTGAGAGAGGGGAGCTTTGAGCAGCCTATCTGTCCCTGGAGGAGTGGTTCCAGCCCAGAAGTTAGTAGTTTATTGGCCATTTGGGGCTAATTTCTATCTCTTTCATTTCCCTGCTATAAAAACTGTGTTTGCACGGTTTTGTGTGTCGGGCAGTGCCAGTTAGCTAGGGTTAAATTATTCCCGGCTACCCTAAGTCTCCGCTTCAGTTTTTCCCTTAAAACTAGTCTAACTCTCAACCTAAGCACTCAAAAAGCATCCTACAGCCCAGCACTTGCTCAGACCTAATAGCAAGCACTAATATACCCTGACACTTGATTGCCCAGCAGAGCAAGGCTCTTTATTCACCCCTCACCACCCAAGCGACTAAGCAACTCACCCTACTATTCAGGCATGACCAAAGGGCAATTAAAGGTGTACTCTCCAGTCCAGCTGGTGAATTTGGGTATCCTGAGGCAATGTTACAACTGCCTCATGTACACAGACAGCCCTATCCACCTACCACAAAACACTAACATATGCGAGAGATGCAATTATACAGCCAAACTGGATGCTAAGCTGTCTCCACCCAAGACTGGAACAGACAGTCAAGAGGAGAAGGTTAACACTTGTACCACACCTCCAGCCACACATAGACCTACTAAACCATCACTGGCAAAAAATACACATAAATACACAAAATCATACTCAAAGGCTCTAAATAAAAACTTGCAAAAGCATCAGAGACCTCCAAAGCAGACACCCAAACAACCCGCACCTCCCGTCACAAACCAGACAACACATAAAACACAAAATCGGTATGCTGCACAATCACAGCCCTTAAGGTGAAATAACATACCTAACACTCTAGTAATAGGTGACTCTATAGTCAGGCAAACTGACATCCTACTCACTAGGCTGGACAAGCAGAAGGTTACTGTTAGCTGCCTGTCGGGAGCCAGAATCAGCCACATAACACAAGCACTCAGGTCACTCCAGAACAAGTACAAATATGACTCTGTCATTGTTCGTGTTGGTGTGAATGACCTGAGATGTACCTCCCTGGACTACATGAAAAGAGACATGGAAGAGTTCTCTGATCATGTAGCCCAGGCTGGTATGAGCCTGACCCTGAATAGCATCCTGCCCTCACCAAGAATGATACCTCAGTATAAAGAAAAAATGATCAATTTCAACAATTGACGAAACTTCTGGTGTCATTCAAAGGGGATCCAGTGTCTGTCAGCCTGGGACGACATGCTCGACAAGCCGCATTGCTTCACAAAAGAAGACTTGCACCTGTCACCCCTAGGCTTTCGAATACTGGCCAAGGCTCTTGCTGCCCCCATACTGCCTTTTTTAGGCAAGACTCAAAAGTCAAGCTCACCTCCGTAAACAGCACAATTAACAAAAAACTGAGGGTTATGCTACTCAACACCAGGAGTTTAAATCTCAAAATGCACACACTTGAAGCACTCCTCAGTATGGAGAATGTCGACAACTGTGCAGTAACTGAAACCTGGTTCAAGGTTCCAGACAGCACCCCAGCACTACCGGGCTACAACTCATACCACACGTTTCGGCCACAGAACATGGACCGAAACACAAAAGGTGGGGGCGTATCCATATTCATCAAGGATACCTACACCTCCAGGTTAGTGGTGCAGCATGATACCTCTGAGATCATCCATGTGCAACTAACATCAGGAAAATCTGCAATGCAAATTGTGGCCTGCTACAGATCACCCTCTATGACCCAGGACCACCACTCCACCTTTCTGGAGGCACTGGAAAACATGAAGGCCCTACTAAACACCCTGATATTGGGCGATTTTAATTACTCTACCATTAACTGGGAAAACTACTCGTGTACAAACTCCCAGGCCCAGCGCTTCCTGGAATTCATCAACTCAAATACCCTGGATCAGCTGATAAACTCCCTACCAGAGGTGAAAACATATTGGACCTGATCATTACAAACATAGACGACAGGTGTCCCACACCAGAGGTCAACCCATCACTTGTTAGATCAGACCATAAACTAATCACTCTGCATGTGCACACCCCACCACCACCTCCAACTAAGGAAACCACAGTAAAAAACTTTCCTAAAGCAAACTTCACCTTACCTAAGACAGCGGCGACAAGTTTCACAGCCCCCACGCTAAAGGATAACACTGCCAAAGATGCAGAAACCTTTATAAATGCACTCTATGAGCACCTACAAGGATGCATGTATTGTGCCATCCCTAGCAAAACTAAGACTCACTCCTCTAAGAGAAGGAAACCAGTTTGGTGGACCCCTGCCATAAACAGGTTATACAATAGAAAGAGGAAAGTAGTTCAGAAAAAAAGCAAATCCTAAGAAGGAAAGACATCCTTGATCAATATCAGTAAGAAACTAAGGTCCCTCATAAAATCATCCAAGGCTAACTTTGAAAGAAAAATAGCCAAGGATTCAAAAGATAACCACAAAGCCTTTTTGGCTATGTTAAGAATCTAAGTGGCAACTCGCAGATATGCACTGAACTAGTGCAAAATAGCACAAAATGTACTGAACCTACTGATATTGTCAACATGCTAGCAGATATATTCAGTGCAAACCTCACCCCTTCTCATCCCCAAAAGGGCCGATAACAATGCCGGAAAAGTGTAGTGTCCTGGAAATCACAGACGCACAGGTGAAAATAGCCCTTTCAAAAGCCAAAAACACAGCGTCAATGGGGCCAGATGGTGTTCCAGGCTGCGTCTTGCATGAACTACAGAATGAACTACCCCCCCTGCCTAAACACACTGTTCAACCTCAGCCTCTCCACAGGCTATGTGCCCATAGAATGGTGCACAGCAACGGTTATTCCACTCCACAAAGGAGGGGCCACAACTGACCCTGGTAACTATCGCCCTATAAGCCTGACTAGCCTGGTTTGCAAGGCTATGGAGCGCATCATCATGGAACTCATTAACAAAGACATTGAGAACCTCCAAATACTTGACCCGACCCAGTTCGGCTTTGTTAATGGCAGATCATGCCTACCAAACCTGGTTGACTTCTTCGAGACAGTCACCAATGCCATAGACGAGGGAAAGGTTGTTCACACAGCCGACCTTGACCTCGCCAAGGCTTTTAACACCATTCCCCACTTGGGTATTACAGAAAAACTCACCATCCTGAACATAAACCCCTACGTCATGAGATGGGTTGCTAACTGGCTTACAGACAGAACTCACATGGTAAGAATAGCGGGCTCCAGGTCCGACTCTAAACCAGTCACAAGTGGTGTCCTGCAAGGCTCGGTCTTGGGACCCCTATTGTTCATCACATACTTCTCAGAAGTACAGGCAAACACAGGAGGACTATGGTTAACCAAGTTTGCAGATGACTGCAAACTGGGAGCCATAATTGACTGTCTAGCTGACACGGACATCCTCCAAAAGGGCCTTACTGAGAAGGACACCTGGTGTCAAAGTCATGGCCTCAAGCTAAATGCCAAAAAATGCATAGTCATCCCGTTTGGGAAAAACAAAACACCCACGAATTACCACATAGGTGGCAGCCCCCTTAATACAGAACAGGTAATAAGAGATCTGGGGACTCAGGTAGATAGTAATCTCTCCTTTGACAATCATATTGCCAAAGTAGTTAGGAAATCCTTCTATGTGATCCATCTAATTTCTAAAGGGTTCACATCTAGAAATAAAGAGGTTATAGTGCCCCTCTACTCATCACTCATCAGACCCATAATAGAGTACAATGCCCCATTTGGGATGTATCTCACAAGACACTTCCAACAGCTGGAGAGACCACAAAAGTACCTCACCAAGAAAATTACTGGCCTCAAAAATATGTCCTATGCAGCCCGACTGAAAAAACTCTGGCTGTACTCAGTGGCATATTGCTTACTCAGAGGTGATCTCTGCCTGACTTACAAAGCCATGTCCTACTCAGAATTGATGGACATGCTCCACCTAAAGAAATCCAAGTCACTGCGAGCCACAAGCTCTAGTGAGCTAAACCTCACCACAACAATAAATAGAACATGCTGGAGGGATAGATTCCTGTCACAGAGACTCCCCATACTTTGGAACATAATTCTAAACTACATTAAGCAGAGCCCCTCACTAACACTCTTCAAGAGAAACCTTAATGTGTGGATGGGTAACAGAAAATACACCCCTGGGATCACTTCATTGGCTTTGCTTGACAGAGGATCAGTTAATTAATCAATGGAGCAGCGAAAGCCGACACACTCTGGCTAGCCTTATAAATGCCCTTGGGCAGATAGCCTAGTACCTACATATGAACATATGAACCTAAAGATAGCTGAAGTAATACTTCATGTGACCTGTAGTGGTAGCATACTATATAGCATAGGAATATATTGAGTTAGGAACCTCCCCCTAACTCATATAAGTTTTTACTAATATTTATAAAATGTCCAAAATAAGACAGAAAATGTCACTGGGATCAGAGAACAGAAGACCAAAAGCATGCATTTTGATATGTCTCTTATTTTATTTTATAAATATTAGTACAGGAGTAAATGTACAATCACACACAGGAATGTGTTCCTTGAAGGGGTGATAGTTCTTCAGCAAAGAATATGGCAGATTCCATTATTATGTGTATCTTATTTTTATTTTATGTTATTGTTTTATTATTTTATTTTTTACAAGTGATTAAACAGACCTATGACCAAACATTGTACCTCTCAACCTCTTAGAACAAGAAATCTGGATAAAACCATTAAGAAAAGGGGGACAAAGGCCCAAAAAATAGAGACAAGTTTTAAATATTGCTCTGACAACCTTAGAACATTGATAGACTAAAAGGTTTTGCATTAGTATGAAATTTCTGAAGAGTATGAAGCCTGAAACTCAAATGTCTGTCACTATTTTCTGAGTTCACCTTTTGATGATTTGGCACTAACTTGCCAAATAATAACAATTTTATGAAAAATGGACTAAAATATGAAGTGAAAATCTGGACATTCTGCAAAAGTCTGTACAGTTGACAGGTATACATTAGATCACCCTGAACTGATAAAAAAGCATCCATGTAGTATAAGCATAGTATTCACTAAAACAAACCAAATACGTGTTTTTGCAGGGAGGGCAAGCTCCCACACACTCCATCAGTGGGGACTTTACTCCTCACACACACCTCTTAACTTAATTATGCTAACTTCATAGCCACGCAACTTCAGAGAAAATCCATATACCATGTGAGCAAAACCAGTGTTCCCACCGCTTGTCTGCAGCACTCCAAATAACACTTGAATTTTAAAAAAAGAAACAAGTAAGTTTTAACTCCTACACAGCTATTCTGTCTAAACACAAGCCACAAACTCAGAACCAGAAACATCAAAGATATGCAAAAAAATAGCAAGTGTCACAAGCTCAAACTCTGATGTTTCTCTTCAATTCTAATAGAAATGAAAATATAGAATTTGAACAAACCAAGTAATTTTTGAATACATCAGATGGCTGGATTAACATTAACACAGTAATAAAATGTTGGAGTAGTTAAAACATCAACTGTTCCATACTGGGTGGCTGCAGCCCTGATATTTTTAACTAAATATAAAAACTCTGAGGTTGTCACATCTCAGGGTTGGCATTAGTATTGAAAAGCATTTTGCTTTATGCAGACAATCAACATTTGGAAGAAGCTAAGCTTTTAAATAATCAGTATCAAAAAAGTCAGTTTAACATTCAATTGGTTAATGCTTCAGATACTACCAGATAAATTATATCTAAACTTACCACAGCAGAGGGTCTCAGTAAACTATTAACTACACAGTATTACCATGTTTATACCTGAATGTATTTTTGCGTTTTAATTGAATAATACTCAAAAAAGCTTTTAGAATATGCACAGCAAATTTTAAAAATAATGCAGTAAAATGTCAGAAATGACTGATGTTGCTGTATAACGGAACAAAGATATGCTTTGATGGGCAGTGTTTGAGACATTTTATAAAATATGCAAGCATATGGTTAAGATTTTTTTCAGCTAACAAAACAGTCTTATTTATTTACGTATGGTTGCTTATAAGATCATTTGTTATAGCTAGGTAAGTGCATTCACTAATGCAGCTTCCAAAATGTTACAACAAAGAAAAGAATGATTGCAAAATGTTCTTTATTAAATTCACTGAAGGTCTTACTTCAGCCTAGTTATGTCATTGTTAACATCACTTTTCTGAAGCTGTTTGTATTTTTTTAAGCCTTTTATCCCATCCATGATCGCCTTTGGTGTTGCTGTTCTTGGTTCAGTACCTCACTGTCATGGTACACTCACTTCACACAGTAATGTTACTTCAGACATGGATTTCTGTTCTGGAAATAACTTCTGTAATCTTTTTAACTTAACAACTTCCGTGGTGGTGCAGCGGTAGCATTGTTGCCTCACAGCAAGAGGTTCTCCCATTCAATTCTCGGCTGGAGTGCGGGGAGTGCCTTCTGTGTGGAGTCTGCATGTCCTCCCCACGGTTGGGTGGGCGTTCAAAAGACATGCGTAAATGGGCATGCCTTCGTTGAAGGTTGAACGTCAAGCTGGCACCTCAGCGTTTCTGAAAATCTACTGCCAATCATTAGCGGACTATAGTTCCGCTGTGACGACCCCTAACCGGGAAAAGCCGAAAGACAACAACAACAATCTATTTAACTTAACAGTAGATCTCAGAGGGTGAGACTGTTGCAGTATTATTAATAAGTAACCAAGCAAGGATGGAGAAATGATAGTACAAAACTGATACAAACTTAAATGTGGGAGGGGGCTGAGGGGTAGAGCTTTAGCTGAATACAGTTCTGGCCAGTTGTTGACCAGCGATGGGAAGGTGAAGGTCAAATGTTGTGAATGCTGCTACAAGAGTTCTCCTTAAATACATATTAGATACAGATTGTTTTTAAAGCATGCATAAATTCTTAAATCTTATAACAACATACCTTATAACCTGTTGTCCTAGTAACTAAACAAGAACCAAACTTCCCAATAAAACCAAAATATTAAAGCAAACAGGCTCACTGGCCAAGTTACAAGAAGTAATTCAATTTGATTTAATTACCTTTTGTGACTTGGCTAATGAGCTTAGTTTGCTTTTATATTGTTCCCTTAGCAGATTATTAAAAATAACCTGCTTGTATTTTAAAAGCAAAATGTGATCCTTCATTTTAATGTGTTTTTGTTTATAACTGGATAAAGCACATGGCACCAGAATTGATTAAAATGATACTAACAATAGCTTTATAATTCTTCTAGATATATCCAGAATCTATTTGATCATTTATTTATTTTAAGTGGCATATTGTAATTATCTATGAAGTTTTGACAAACAAGACACATGGATTAAAAATCAAATGGTAAAATGTCTTTTGTTTTATCAGCTAATTGGGTTGTCAAAATATGGGAAGAGTGTTCCTGAATAATATCAATTGTCCACAACATACAGCACATTTAAAATGAATTAAGATAATGACACATAATTCTGCTGAAAGTACTAGAAAAGGTCAAGGAGTATAAACACACAACAGATAGTGATCCCATTGATGAGAATACGGAATGTGGTACACATCTAGTATGGCCGTCCCTGCTAGAATACAGCCGGGCAGCTGTCTGTAAGGATCGCCACCAGTTGTACAATTACTGTGCATAGTGTACAGCTGCAGCGGCTATGCTGTTCAGTCGTATTGCTCTACGGCAAATTGCTGCTGCAGCCAGTTGGTTTCGGTGATGTAGCTCGCAGGGGAATGTCTTGTGAGCTACATGCCGGGACCCAGATTTCCCCTTTTATACTAGTTTCATCTTTCACACTGCCAGACCTGCATCTTGTAAATAGTATTTATTTATACTAGAGACACATCTATATTTCTGTCAGAATTTACACACCATTATTTTACAATTAATTTCTTAAATTTCATCCACTAACTTTATTATTTTTTGGCATCTTGGACTTAACTCCCAGTTTCTGTTTCCATGTTATTTTTTCATTAGCAGCTATCAGTATTAAACTTAGTACTGTTTTTTGCCATCATAATTTACTGATGTGTTTTTAGTTAACACAAGTATTTAAAATGTGCAAATACTAAAATATCAATAAAATCAACAAATGGCTAAATATTTAGCGAGGGTGTAAAAGTGCCTGCATACCAGATTTTTCCACTCCCACCATAGGAATCACCAGTGACCCCCTGACAGCTGTTTCAAGTACTCAGATGGGTTGGTAGGATACCAACAACTCTTTTAGACAAGCAGGAACCATATGGAGAGAGTCAAGGTATTTTATTACAAAAATCTTGTACATCAGCAGTGATGCCACTGCCACAGCAACACATGTAAATATAAAACTCAGATACATAAATACTTTGTATTTATATATTTATATATATATATATATATATATATATATATATATATATATATATATATATATATATATATATATATATATATATATATATATATATATATATATATATATATATATATATATATATATATATATATACATGTATATATATGTATATATATGCATATATATATGTGTGTGTGTGTGTGTGTGTGTGTGTGTGTGTGTGTGTGTGTGTGTGTGTGTGTGTGTGTGCGTGTGTGTGTGTGTGTGTGTGTGTATATGTATGTTTGAGTGGCCTTTCATGATTGAAATGTTCTGAATTGGGCAGTTTTGTCATTATTGGTTCATATGATTTGTTTCATTGCTGACTGGAAAATGTTCAAAAGTATAAATTTAAAACAAGCTCTAATAAGTGGTGCTGTGTTATACAAGGGATATAATTTAATTATTATAATTTAATATAATCAGGAAGGTGAATCAAATAACTTTGCATGGTCTTAAAAATGTTTGCAAGTTGCCTGTGATTTGAAAACAGCCCAAAGGTAAACTTAATCTGCCACTGTCCAGATGTATTTTCTTTGGAAGTGGGTTTCAATGCTGTTTCAGTGAATGTGAGTTTCAAAGGCAGAGAGGTTTTAATGCTAAGTCTATTTTCATTGTGAGACTGTATTGCTTTGTTTAGCAAATGTCTATCAGTGTTTGTGCTATAATAAAATCCAAATGTTTGTAATCATTGTAGAAGTAAAGCAGAAGAAAGTATTCACACTGAAAGTTTTGAACAGTGTTTATGGCAACTTTGGAGAAATGGAGAAATAGCTAAGTAATGGGACACTGGAATGGCTGCATGGTGGGCCGGGGATGTATCACAATTACATGCATTTTGCTTTCATGTACATGTTCAGAATTTTTGACATGGAAAGTTGGCAACCCTAACTTAGCACACAAGCTTTACAGACTAAAGTTCAAAGTAATATAATTATTTAATTATTTCTGAGCCTGCATCCCTTTCCTTCTGTCTTACAGCTAGTGATACGTCTAAGTGGAGTAACTTGATTAATTCTGTTAGAGCATAGCAAAAAGCTTCTGTATTTGTCATAAGCACTCATTTCAGTTAAAACATCAATAAATATACACAGAGCAGAGTTTGTATTCAATGCCTTATTCAAAGCAGCTTTTATTCGTGATGTCTGTCCCTCAAATGGTGTAGCCAGGTTGGACAAGACCTGGACATGCACAATACCTCCAACCATTATACTTACATAGAGTAAAATGAACACCATAAAGATGGAGTAAGGAGTATTGTCCTTTAACTAATATTGTAACTCCATTTAGTTATTGCATTCTAACTAGCACTTTATTTTTCCATAATAATAGCATTTATTGTTGCTATCGTATTAGTGATGTGAATTTACCAAGAGTATCATTTGTGCATATTCATCACACTTAAACTATTTCTTAATCAAAACTGTATTCCTGCCCAAGTTTTATTTACTTAAAAACCTTTCTGGCAGTATTTATAGCATTCCTGTAGTGGAACAGTGACTAAAATAGGTTCTTCTGGTTTGTCTCCTACAGAAGATGCTGTAATATTAGCATCTTTATAATTTGGGGGTGTTGACTGACTTTGATCATCTATCCCTGTCTGGCCAAAAGTATGGGCTGTCATTCCCCTGGAATGCAAAACTGTTTGGTTATCACTTCCTGGAAGTGGTCTTGGTTGTCAATCTGATCTGTCTTTCCTTTTCAGATTCAGAATTAGTGAGTTTTCATTCTATATAAATGGTTGTGGTCATTGACCCATTCTACTTCTGTTGCTAGTCTAGTCACACTTGTATGAGGTTATGTTATTGTGGGCAACCACCACTGTGAAGTTGATGGCTGTTATCTCTTCCATGGTAGCATTTTGCATGTCAGGTGTTTCTTCTACGCTCAACTCTCTAGTATGGAACTCTAAAGTCTGGCATTACTAACTGCAATTCTTCATATTTTACCAGTAAAATCAAACATTTTATGAGGTATAGGAAGAAAAATGTGAGGCAAAATTAGGGAAGTTGTCTAAAAAAGGTGGGGACAGTTGAGACGCATGTTCTGACATCTTTTCTTATTGTTTGTGTTCCACCACAGCACTTGAGAATCTGTATGTGGCACAGGCCACATGGCAACAAAACTACCAGCACCTTTCTCGGTACTTTCCTAAAGAATCAGGGACAAAACCAAAAATAATCAAGTGACAAAAGCAAGGAGCTGTTTTTATGTATTACCCTAATACACTTTAAAAAGTTAATAGAGCAGTAGGTTTTTCATCACTATGCATTTTCTAAACAATAAGAAATATGAAACGTTAACATCTGACATCAGCTGACCAGGAGTCTCACTTTATGAATATTTATTAGATAATAGTGTTAATGAGCATTCATAAGAAACAGCCCAAGACACACAATATGTACAAATACATTACTTCAAGCAGGTGACCTGTCACTCACTGTTCATCTATGCATGGCATAATGGATTTGCATGTCAATCACTTTACAAATGCCCAAACTACTGTGAATTTAGAGGAAGGTTAGTGTTCTACACTTACGCTCCTTCTTCAATATCAGGTCTGTTTGAATTTCTGCACTGCTCAGCATACCTCTCAACTGTCCCTGATTTTGATTAATATTTTAGCTCTGTCCCTCTTAATTCCTCCTAAAATTGGTGGCTTTTAGAGAAAAAGATGTTGAATTACACCTAACAAAAATAATGACAATAATTAGAATTATAGACTTCTCGTACCTCATAAAATGTATACTAATTCACAATCTCTTATTCAAGCAATACATCAGATGAATGTTACTAATATTTTAAAAGTGTTAGTGATCGTCCCTAAGTAATTGTCTCTGGTTGTTTGAAATGTATGCTGCTCAGACCAAGTTAACCTGTTTTGCCTGAGTATATTTATATTCGGTTTTAGTCAACAGCTTTAAAGTAAATGCTGTAAGGTGTGTCTACACCATCCCACTTGGGGTTTTGCCTTCATACCCCTTGCTTTTAAATAAACTGCCTCTAATTTAATACATCAAATGGATGTTTTTGGTGGTATAAGTTCATAGTATACTTTATTCTATCATTTACAAAGATTTTCTGACTCATGCAAATGTATTCATTGGAGAACAATATACCCACTAAAATAATATAATATAAACACTTGGCTATTTGTCAAAATAAAGAGAAAATAATCAGCAAAGTGCTGTGAGAACACTTTGCTATGCAGCATTGATTCATATTGTCACAGTAAAGAGAAAATAGGCTGTAAAGTGCTCTGAGACCACTACATTACATGGCATTCATTCATACACTAATGCATTATGGACTGTTTAACAATTTGACAGGTAACTTCTAAATGCATTCCATTTTGCTTGAAGATCGCCTATTGCTATGACTAAATGCATTACTGTGTCCATTCCAAGAACATTATCAATTATGTGCAAGACTAGGGGGTAGTGCTTCTTTTAAAGTGAAGTAACATTTCTTCCTGTGTCTCTTAAATTACTGCAGTGTATTCCTGCTCTGTATTCCAACTCATATATTTATCAAAATTCACTCTACAAGGTTCACACTTTGCTTAAATTCATTCAGCCAATATTTTTATAAAAGTCGTAATTGTGGATAAATAATTGTTTATTATTTATTTATTTAGTTTGCTGTTTATTTTTTATTGCGTTTTATGTACTTTGTTGACTGGATTAGTCCTAGTAGCTGAATGGCCTCTTTTCAGGGGAGACATTAGGTGGTATTTATACTAACTAGGGAAAATTTTGGCCAGGGTACTGTGAACTCCCCCCTACTCTCTTTGATCAGTGCTGTGGGATTTTTTTTACCTGCACTGCCACCAACTCAGGGTGATGGGGCCTTGGTTTAATGTCAGATTCAAAGGACAGAATAGCATTTATGTCCTTCCATCTGTCAAGCTATCATCTTCCCTTTATTGTTGAAAGTAAAAGGAATGTAATCATCATATGTGATGAACAAAATCAAATCTTAAGATATTTGTTTCTTCTTAATATTTATTTGTAAGTGGAAGTTATCCTGAAATAATAAAATACAGAAATATTATGGCAAACTAGAAGCAGCTACCATAATATGTTTTTTTCTGTCAAGAGTAATTCACATTTTTTCATTTTAAAGAAAATATCATTGCTAGTTATTGATGTTTCTTGCTAATAATGAGGCATCATTATGTATCTGCTTGTGTAAGATTTCTGTGACATAAAGATGTTAAGTACTTCTTTCTGAGAATTTATTTATTTTACTGAAACCAGATATATATTACAAAATTTGTAGTAAATAAACTATTATTTCTCTTTCTAGGTTCGCATTTTTATAAATCAGCTTTATGGTCCTATGCAGATACAAGCAGGGGAGAAGATAGACTTTCGGGGTGATCTTCTAGCAATCCGCTTTGCTTCCTTCAATCCCATCCTTGACCCATGGGTCTACATTCTATGCAGGAAGAACCTTCTGATCAAAGGCTGTGAGAGAGTAAAACGCACAGTAGGCATCATGAAAGATGGGCACAATAGGAAAGTGGGGTGGGTGACTGGACAGCAGACTCCCCCTTCCTATGCTAATAGTGTAACCACCAGTTATGCCTCCTTACGGATTCGAGATGAAACTAAAGAACTCCAGAAGGAATTTAATAGCAGAACTAAGTCATTTACTGACTTTTCAAAACATTTTCCATGGGAAGTAGAAGGACAGGCAGCCAGTTTCCATCCCTTCAGTGTACCCCAGGATAGCCCTGCAGGGCTTGCTAAAACTCCTCTGGCTACCCACCAGCAGACAAAAGCTATAATGTGCACTATAATGCAGGACACACCAACAAGAGGACATCAGGCATCTATATCACATTTATCAGGCCAAGAGAGGAATGAAAAGCCATTTGATGTGGTTAGCTCCTCCCTGGACACATCTTCTTCAAGTGCCTTGGAAAAATGCATTTGATTTTGAGTCATTTTTTGCACAGCTTTGATGCATGTGGTGTATTTCATTAATTTAAACTTTAACAAATCAAATGTTTACAACAAAAGTTTTTGCTGCAAATCTACTGATAAAATAAGTATTTTATCTCCTGAAGTACTTGAACTGCCTTCTAGCCTTAAAATGTGATCTGCTGGAAATTTAGAAAAAAAAAAGAATGTTTTCTGGGTTACTCACCTAATGCACAAGAAAATACTAGAGACAATATTAAATAATGACGTCTGTAAAAAGTCCAGCTTAACATGTCCAATGTTCCTTTAGTTTGTCTGTAAGGGCATACATCAACACTGGGTAAGGCTGAGAGACCTGAAATTAGGTTTTTCCAGGGCAGAATTATATGAATAAGTACGACTTTTGAATCCATAAACAGAGGCAGGATCTATTTGGTTCCAAAGAGTTGCCACTGCATGGGACAGTTCACATGGAAATTTGTTTATAGGAAATATGCTGACACATTGAGCAAGGCAATAATTGAAACTCCAGGGCATTGATTTGGTGATTCTTTACTCTAACTACTTTATCATTCCTACTTTGAAAATGTTTCTACCCTAAAAGACACACTAGATCTGAGTTGAAAAAAAGACATATGTGAACATTGGCCTATATAGTCTGAAAAGTTTTGAATAACTCTTTTTATATTTTTAAATTAAATGCCAGGTATGTACATATGGCTTGAACAAAATAAAATGCATATCAGAATAAAGTTTTCTTTGTATATTGGATAACATTCACATTTTCTTGTGGAATGCCATGATGTCATTTGCCATTCACATGAGCTTTGCAGATCAAGCACGTGCTTTTTTCTTAAGTGGAGTGTGACATGTTCTTTGTGCCATAACATTAGATTGCAAATCACACCCTCAGGCAGGCTGCTTAAATATTGCTGCTTTTCCAGAGCAAGGAACCAAAATACATGTTTTGATGTAATATGGTATGTAATAAATCTGCTGGATTACCAGAAAAACATGTTTGTAGAATGTTAGTGTCACTTTTGTATGGCTGCAGTTTTCTTCTTTAAAAGCACAAGGCAACATTCATATGTCATATTTATTCAGTACTATCTTGGCAATTCTGTCAAGTGACAAGTGAAATGAAATTTGCTTATGTGTGCTTTTCTTGATTCTTGACAAAATGTAACAGAATCTTATCAGTGTCGTAGTATAAGGCTGATTATTGGTATGTGCTTGTGTGTGTCCTCAAAATCCAATAGAAACAAACCTCACATAATCAAACTTAAATGTCCAACCCACAGTACACTGGAGAAAAAAAACACTTTCCTTTGCAGAGGGTACCTCTCACATTCCCTGCTAACTCTATATATCAACTTCAAGATCACACCACAGTGGGGGAATAGTATTCCCCAATCCCTGCTGTTCTGCAATCCCACCAAAAATGCTGGTACTTTTCAGACACCTGATTTTCAGTCAGCTTACCTGGCTTTTTCACTTTTCAGCTAACCAAATAGTGAACAAAAAGCAGGTAGCTTACAAATAGATAGCTAGATAGATGGACAGAGAATCATATAGATATAGATACAAATGAACAGATAGATACTTATACAACTCAAGAAAAGTGGTATTTCAGTTAAGAGCTTTAGGAAAATGCAGGTCTTGGGAAAGCACTAAAGTACATTCTTTGAACCCAGACCTCCTGGATTACAATGTCAGCTGCTTGAATCATTACAACATTGAAGCAGGTGGGACATGACCACTGTATGCACACACACACACACACACACACACACACACACACACACACACACACACACACACACACACACACAGACACACACACACACACACACACACACACACACACACACACACACACACACACACACACACAGACACACACACACACACACACACACACACTTTAATCTATACAAATATTTATACCCTTGTCCAATAGGTTATGACTGAAAATGGTCTAATTCATTTTTTTATCTTAATAGATCTGAGCTGTGTCTGCTACAAAGGAAACTCAGTGTTGCTTAAAATAATAAAGGTTTGTCAAAAAGTCCACTTAGTGAGTCACCAAATTGAAATAAAAAGTATTTTTTATTATTTCTAATAATGAGGCTGTTTTCATTCTGTCATTCTGGCCTGAATGCCTACCATTTCATTAAGATAATGGTCTCTGTGAAAAATCAAATGCAGGAACTTAAACGTTGGTGCATTAAAAAAAATAATTTAGCAAAGTCTTACTTCCATTTAAGAGATATAAGCTACTTACCTCAAACTGATGAAAACAAATCTACTTCTAGTCAGCTCAGCTGTCATTGATGACTAAAGCCTTGACTACAGCCCAGGTGACCTGAATTTGATTATTGGCCTCTGTTGCCTGATGGAACTTGCTGGGGAGGATGTGAGTGAGTGGCCACTGTCAGCACATATCCTAAGGGATGGAAGATGGTGCTGACTCATCATTTAGGTGACACCTCGTGGTAGCACCTATAAGCATGATCCTATGACTACATACTGCAATCATGCAAAGGCACACTTACTTCAGTTGGTAGCATGCAGTGATGCTCAGTTAGACACCTCATAGGTTCATAGGGTCACATGTGTTTACTAGGCTAACGACCACAGGGGATCTTTTAAGCCTAGCCATGCATCCCAAATCTCTGACAAGTTCTGATACCCTTGATAAGTGTAAGCAGGGGCCTTGCAGATAAACCATTTACATGTTGCCTGTGTCCATTAGAGAGATCGGTGCCAAACCAGGGATGGATTTCCAGTTCCCCATCCAACTCTCAAAGTTACACTTGAATTGGGTTAGGGAGGAACTCTGCTTCACATGGATGAGGAGCCTATTCCATAGATGGAGTAGTCTCTGGTATACATACCTGCATGTCCTATTTATATCACAAGTAAGGTTTAAGTCTTTAGAATGGGTAATTCTGGTGCTGTTTGTTTTGTGAATATGCAGGAGGTCCATCAGAGTGGAGTCTAAAAATACCCTGTATGCCAGGCATACCTCTCCCTTCAAAAGCCTGTAAGAGACAGAATACAAGGATAGGGCCTAGAGGCAGTCTGACTAGGGCATTTTACTTACACTGTGTATTTTTTTAGTCAGGAACATCTGTGGACATTCCAATTGTGGATATGCCTGATTAAGTTCACACCAAAGGGGGCATTGTACTCAACGATAGGTCTGATGAATGCTGAATACAGTGGAACAATGACTTTCTTGGACTTAAATGCCATACCTTTGTTTCAGTTGCCCAACAAAGAATGATTTCCTCACTACTGTAGACACATGATGATCAAAGGCTAGATGACTATCTATGTGTGTCCCTAATTCCCTGACTACTGAGTCAAATCTAAGGGGTATGTTGTCAATATGATAGTTACCAGGGATGGATAACTTCCCAAAGGATACTATTATGCATTTCTTGGCATTTAGTTTTAGTCTATGGTTCTGACACCAGTTGTTTGCCTGTGTCAGACTCTCCTGGAGAACATTTGTCTCAGCGTCGGATTCAATGACAGCTCCTAATTTGCAATTATCTGCAGATTTAGTCAGCCAGAGAACACTGACATCAGTCTTGACGTCTCAGAAATAAATGCCAAAAAGAAGTGGTCCAAGGACTGATTCCTGAGGGACTCCACTTGTGACTGGCCTCTTTGTAGAGATGGACTTCCCAATTCTAACTTCCAGGGTCCTGTCTGTGAGCCAGTTGGCTATCCACCAGGTGACATGTGAGTTTATACTTAACCGCTTGAGTTTGTCAACAATGCCCGAGTGGGGTATTGTGTCAAATGCCTTGGCCAGGTCAAGGTAGGCAGAGTGAACCATTTTTACCCTCATCCATCACTTTGGTTACCTTCTCAAAGAAGTCCATCAGGTTGAGTAGAAGTGTCTATATCATAACATCGGCAGCTTAGGTTGTCGAATCCTAAAACATCAACACCTAAGCGTCGAAAGCTAACAATAGTGAATGGCCACATCATCTAATTCTTTCCTCAGGAAAGAATTTGGGTGCCCGTCCATAAACAAAATAAACAAACACACCCAAACATAGTGGAGGGCCCCCCCACACCCCCCCAACTAAATATACCAACCCCAAGATCGCTCTACATTGGTGAAAGGGCAAATCACCAAAAACCACCACATAAATTCTTTCCTGAGGAAAGAATTCGATGATGTGGCCATTTGCTATTGTAAGCGTAAAATGCTTAGGTGTCAATGATTAAACATTCAACAACGTAAGCTGTCAACAATTCAATAGGAACCCGAGTAGGCATGATCTGCCCTTGATGAATTCAAACAGGTTGGGTCCAGTGTCTGGAGGTTTACTGTATCTCTTTTGATCATCTACACAATAATTCTTACCATGGTTTTATATATAAGACTAGTGAGACTTATGTTTCTGTAGTTTCCAGGGTCTGTAGATGGCCCACCTTTATGCAGAGGGATGACTGTTGCCATTCTCCATTCTTGAGGCACTAAGCCTGTTTGGAGGCTACAGTTAAATATTAATTCCAGAGGCCCTGATAGGTCATGTTTCATGCTATTTAAAAGGCATCCTGGAATATTGTCTGGGCCCATTGATGCAGTGTTCTTGGTCCTAGAAAGAGCATTAAGGACCTGTTCCCTAGTGATAGTAGGGTGAGTTATATTTGACGGTATTTGCTGAGGGAAGGTTGAGGGGAAGAGTGAGGTAAAGTTGGAGCTGAATTTATCAGCCAGGAGGTGTGCTATATCTTCTGGCTCAGTATAGGTGGCTCCATTTACAATGAGTTCTGCACACAATTGTGTATTGTTTTTGAGGTTGCAGACATAGCTAAAGAATGCCTTATGGTTGTCCTTGGCCAAACTTACCTCAAACTTGGCTTTGGTAGTCTTTATTTGTCCTCTAAATTGTTTAAGGTTGATCAGAGTGCTTTTATCCTGCTGGGTGCTGCACCTCCTAATTTGCCATGATTTTCTTCCTTCCTTCTGTTATACAGCCTATTGAATTTCCGATTCCACCAGGGTGACTTCTTTTATAAGTTAGTTCTATACATCTTCCTGGTGGGTACAGCTGCCAATACGGGTCTACCTGAAAACGGTGAAATTTCTAAACGTCGACAATGAGAACACCGACACTGGAAGATTGACAACGGAGAAGACTGACAGTTGAGAATCCCGATGCTGAGAACACCGATGTGTTAAGGTAAGTGTGTGATAGGGACAGACGTTAGGGGAGGGTGCGGGTCAGGTAAGTGTGCAATAGTGACAGACTTTAGGTTTAGGGGCGGGTTAAGTGAGTTAGGGTTAGGGTGCAGGTAAGGTAAGTGTGCGATAGTGACAGAGTTAAGGGCTAGGGGCAGATTAAGTGAGTTAGGTTGCGGGTAAGGTAAGTGTGCGATAGTAATGGACCTTAGGGTTAGGGTTTGTATTAAGGTTAGTGCATAGATAGTTGTGTATGTAAGGTGTAGTGTTGGTTTGTAAGGTTTTTGGTGTGCTTGTGTTGTGTGTGTGTTTTTCGGGAAAGGTATTTGTCTGTTGATTGTAGGGATTGTGGTTTGTCGGGCATGTGAAGTTTCGTGTTTTTGAACTTTCTTTTTTTTCAATTTTGTCGTGTCGGTTATTTCGTTGTCGGTGTTTTAGGGTGTTGGTGTTATCAAGTAGACCCGCCAATATGCATCTATTAACATGGTTGTACAGGGTATCTGTGAACAGTTTTGCATAGCCAGCAGTGTTCTCAGGGTTTATGGGGGTTTGAAATTTTGCCAGGTTATCACCTAAAAGCAGGGGTTTAGCCTTACAGTAGTTCCTGAATATTCCAGGTTAACCTGGGGATCCAGGTTTTATTTTTACTTCAAAGGAGACCATTTTGTGGTCTGACCTTACCAGGGAAGACATTACAGTAGGGGGTGTGCAGCACTCTCCCGTATTAGTGAGGAACAAATCCAGTATGGTTGCATCCCTGGTTGGTGTATTAACTATCTGGTCCAGGAAGTTTGTGTTTACAAAATCCAGGAATCTCTGTGCATATACATTTGGTGTCATTTAGGATTCCAGTTAATAACGGGCTAATTAAAGTCACTCATGAATATGGTATTGGGTTGGATGGTAAGTGTTTCTAATACATTTAAATACATGGTATGGGTTTCCTGGGTCATACAGGGGGACCTATAGCTTGCAAGGAATTGGTATTGCATTCTGCCTATGGTGATTTGAGCATGGAGCTGCTCCAGTGCATTGCCCTGTTTGACCAGCCTTGAAGTATATTTATTTGTGATGTAAATAGAGACACCTTCACCTTTAGTCCCTGCCTGTGCAGTAGCTGGCCTAAATGTGTGGAAGGCATTATAACCTTGCACTGTTGGTGTGCTCTCTGCTGCTTTAAACCATGTCTCAGTGACTGCATAGACATTAGCATTCCCTAGGATGAAGAGAGCTTCTAGGGAGTGGAGATTTTCATTTAGACCTCTAGCATTGCGCAGTAATACCTTTAGATTTTATTGGTTTTGATTTGCTGTATCAGAAGAACTTTCAGTTTGGCATTGCCTAAAAAAGGCACTATTGGGGAAGACGAGGTTTTAGCTAATATTCAAAAGCCTAGAGGGGAGAGGTGCAGACCATCTCTGGCAAAGCAGTGTGGTCTGTTGACCATCTCCTTCCATGCTGACAAATATTGCACCCCCTTAGAATGACACCAGAAACTAAGCCAATTATTAAAGTCATTCCTCTTTTGTTTGTATTGTGGCATCATCCTTGGAGAAGGTAAAATGCTGCTCAATGCTAGGCTCATACCAGCTTGAGACACATATTCTGAGAACTCCATGATGTCTCTCTTCATATTGTCTGGGGGGGGGTACGTCTCAGGTCATTTACTTCCACATGGGCTATGACTGAGTTATATTGGTACTTGTGGTCCAATGACCTGAGTGCATGCATAATGTGGCAGATCCTAGCCCCTGATATCAACTGACCAGACTTTTTCCTTACTCACCCTGGTGAGAGGGACATCAGCACATCTAATGATGGAGTCTCCAATGATTGTTGGATTGTGTGGTGGCTTGCCTTATGGGCTAAGAGGTAGAGGCTCCATGAGATGTAGCTCTATGGGTTGATGTGGGTGTTGTTTTAAAAGAGAGCATTTGGAGCTGCTGAGGGTATTTGTTATGTGTACTTCTTACTGGAGATCGTTGTGGTTTAGTAAAGTTACATTTAAGTGTCTCAGCATATGTGGGTCAATATGTCTGCTTTGAATTATGTGTGATGGGTGCAGCGTGTGTACTACTGATAGCCCTATTTACATTAGGAGTACTTTTATGTGAGAGCTTTGCCTCCAGTGACATTGTGTAAATACATCTCTCACATACTATATCAGTTTGTTTGAAAATTAATTGGTTGTCAGTAAATATGAGGCAATTTCTGCATTGCTTCAGGATGCCCATATCTACCAAGCTGGTAACTGAGACAGTGGGAAAGTTCATATTCATGGCAACAGACCCCTTTTTATTGATTAGACAACTGGAGTGAGAATATCAATCAATGTCAGGAGTATCCGGCTTACAACTATGTGGACAGTGCTTGTCAATGAAAACTAGTTGTCTTATGTGCAACTAGGTATTGGAGAAATTTTAATTGTGCTTTTACAGGAAAAATGTCACTCAATGTGTCTGAGCCTGTACAGAGCACTGCCAAACACTTGAGGAGAAACATACATAGACCCTGAAAAGTTAAGGATGGAGTATTTAGGCAGATATTCTGAAGTTACAAATCAAGCCGTACTTACTGAAAAATAAAGAATTAGCTTATCATGAATGATGAAAAGAGAGGAGTCGAATGAATGGCTACTGCCTAGCCACTGCTGGTACTAGTCTCACCACAGCTTCACTCTGATGAGATACAATGTTCCTTTGCTTCTTCTCTCACCAGAAACAAAATGTTACCACCAATCCCAAGATGAGAAGCAGGCCACAGCCTATTTGGTGATCCACAGTCTTGTCCCAGATGATACAAGGATCTATAGGCTTGTTGTAGCCTTTTCCTGGTAGATGCTTTGAATAGCAACTAGACAAATCAGGAACATTAAGTACAGACACTACTGCCCAACCAGAAACAGTCAGGAATCAATGCACTCTGCACCTTCTCTCACCAGAGACAGAATATAAGCACAAATTCCAAGCTGTTACCTATAAAGCAGTTATTAGGCTTTCTGGTGATCAGCAGTCTCTGGGAAATAATGTCACTGTACTCCTTCTCTCACCATGAGAAAATAGAAGCACTAATCCCAAGATGACTACTGAGAGGCAGAATGTGGGCTCTCCAGTAACTGGTGGTCTTGCAATAGATGTTTAAAGGTAAGATGAAAAAATGGGTTAATATTCTAAACACTGCAGTGTGCACTAAGCAGTTAGATATGAAAGGGGATAACTTAATTTTTAGCTGTCTAAGTGGGGAGCCACTAATTTTAAAAGAGCAAGATAGATTGAAAGGTGGTAGGCACGTTTGTATTTTGGTACTTTGGAATACTGTGGGAATGGCCAAAAAATATAAATATTCGAAGGGGAAATGATAATTTTGTGCTTACTCACTCCAGCTAGTGAAAGGGGAGAGGGAAGGAGATACGTGGTCAAATTACCATAAGGGGCAGGCAACTAGAAAGACAGTTGTGTTTAGGAACACAACAGCAACCGTATGGGAGGGTGAGAAAATAATTCTGTCTGACTCACATGAGACACAGCTGTGGTCTCTTTCAAAGTTTTAATATGCAATTAAAAGCAGAATACAAGTAAAGCACAGTGTAAAGAAAACAAATCACATTATACAAAATAGAAAAAAGCAATAAAGTAATATAAAATACAAGAAATCAAAAGCAAACTAACCTTTTGCTCACAGCAAGCTGTGGCAGAGTCTGGGTGAGCTTTTCCAGTAAGGTTTGAAATGTTTTATTTTACCCCTTAGTTCCTAGCTATACCCCCCTCAGTTCACAGATGATTAATCTTAACTGACCTGTTCTAACTTATTTGTGGCTCCTTAATTGATGTGCTCTAATTTCTGTCTGACTCACAAGAGACAGAGCTGTGGTCTTTTTTCAAGTTTTAATATGTAGTTAAAAGCAGAATACAAGTAAAACACTGTGTAAAGAAAACAAATCACAATGAGTGCACCACTGGAGGGTGGTTCACTCTGCAGAATCAGCAAGCTGGCCTGGTACCTTTCATCAAACACTTGCCATGGGGAACCCTGGCAGGAATTAATAGCCCACAGGGCTCTAGCCTAGTTCTCACTACCAACATAATTAAAGGACCAATTGAATGCTGGTATAGAAGCAATCAGGTCTTTCTTCTAGAGAGGAAAAAAAATCAAATAGATCTGACCACATTTTGGTTGAATTTCTCTGTGCTTATTCCATCTTACTGTGTCACCTTCTCTAACCATGTAGCAAAATCTCTTCTGTTTTACATTCTTTGTTTTTGTAAAGAACAGTCATTACCATGCCACATAACTAGAGTATTCATTATACGAAATTGGAAAAGAAAACATTTGGCAGTGTATTTCCTGTTGAAGTCTCTACATATGAGAGCTCTTTTTCTCAAAATAAGTTTTGAAGCACTATTGAAATGAATGCCATTTTGAAACTGAGCAAGACTGAGGAGGACATCTGTATGACTATCACTTTCACTAGGTAAGAAATGCTGTTGTATAAAGCTGATGTTCTTCATTCCACATTGCTGCAGTCCTAACTATTGGGTAGTCCGCTGTCCAGTCGGCCCGAATACCAAAGTATATGGCTGACGTCGGTCAGGGCGCATTAGACTGACGTCAGTACGTCAGGGTACTAATGCGCATGACCAACGTCATATCACCAGTCTTTTTTGCCGCATGGTCCGATGCAGAAGCTATTTTGCAAGTGCAGGTTGGCGTTCTGAAAGTTTCTGAAGTCAGAATTTCAGACCGAATCAAAGTTGGCTAAGTACCCGCTGGGGAATATTTTGGTTTTTCTTGCCTCAGTATTTAACCGGATGTCAGAAAAAGTGAATAACTGTATTTCTTGTGGGAAACAGATACCTCATAGGGATTATCATACTTTGTGTATACCTTGTTTAGGGCCTGAGCACGACGTTGTTGGATGCCGCTCTTGTGCTAGATTTAACAAACGCACTATTAAGAGAAGGTTAGACTGTGCCAGGTTAGTGTTTGGGAAGCGTTGTAATTATAAAATGCCGTCGGATGCTCCGGCTGCTTCGCTAAAAACGCAAAGATAAAGCAGCAAAGCCTAGGGTGGAGGAGCCGACAGCCCCAGACGCCGGTTCTTTGGAAGGCTCAGTGGAGCCAGAGGTTTTGCCAGGTGTCTCTTTGGAGTCTCAGGAAGAGACTTTACTGTTACAGGATGTATCCTCTCAGGAAGTAGGCCAGGCTGAGGGGCTTCTCAGGTGGCTGTTCTTCCCTCTCTTCCTAAGGTAGTTAGAGCCTCTCCTTCAGTTTCCAAGGCTTCTTTGAGGGCAGGCCAAGTTTAGCTTCTGTGGGAGTTTCTCCTAGTACTTCAGGATCTTTGCCTAAGAAACATATGCTTAAAATGGCAGAGGATTTGATTACTATGATTAGGGTTCTATGCCCCCTCCTGATAAGAGGCCTAGGGTGGAACCTGAGTTTGAGAGTTTTGAGCAATGCTCGGAGGCTTCGGAGTCTTCGGCTGAAGACTTGCAGGAGTACCCTCCTTATTCTGATTCTGATGTGGATGATTCTACTCCTTCTGCTTCTCCTCCTGAGGATTTTTCATTTTCAGAGACTCTGCATTCCATGAGGGAACATTTTAAATGGGAAGGTCAAGATTTCTCTGATTCCAGGAAAAGGCTTAGGGAATTCTTGGTCTTACCCCAGGATAGGCCCTTAGGTATACCTCCTGTTATGAATGTGGTGGAAGATGTCTTTGCAGAGGCTTTCCTGAATCCTGATTCTCTGCCTCCTGCCCCAGTTAAACCGGATAGGTATTATAGGGTGCCTGAAGCTCATAAGTATCTTTTTAGGAGTCCTAGGGCAGACCCAGAAACTGTCTCTCAGGGGCCTAAAGGTGTGAAGGCCTCAGTTGTTAAAAAATCCTGTCCCTCCTGATAAAGAGGCAAGGGCTTTGGATAGATGGGGAAAGAAAGTGTATACTTCTTCCACTTTAGCCATGAGGGCGTTGAATTGTCAGTTTCACATGTTAAAATATCAGAATTATCTTCTTTCACAGTTGAAATCTAAGGTGGATGCTCTGGCTGAAGGTATTGAGTGTAAAGAGTTGCAGGATTTAGTTCATGTGTCTGAACAGGTGGGTAAACATTCCTTGCAGTGTGGTTTTGATGCTGTGCAAGCCTCCTCCAGGGTGGCTGCCACTGGTTCTGTTCTTCGTAGGCACGCCTGGCTGAGAGATCAGAATTTAGCTGAGCATGTTAAGACAAGGATTTTGGATGCTCCTTTACAGTCTGATGTGTTGTTTGGTTCGCCTGTGGAAGCAGTTTTGAAGAAAATGGAGGACAAGGCTAAGTCTATGCAAACTGTTAAAGATTTTTTGCAGGTGCAGCCTCCAAGTTTAGTAGAAATTGGCCTACTAAGGGATGGACTTATCCTGCTTATGATTCCCAGTCTAGGGGTAGGTCTAGACGTGGTAGGGGCAGAGCTCAGGGTTCTTTAGGCCTAGGACAGGAGTTCCCCTGCTCAGACTTCTGGTGAGGGCAGGGTCAGTCCTTTCGTAAGCAGACCCAATGACCTGCCTTTTCAGCTGCCAGTACATTCTCGCCTGGCAGCACCTTTGGGAGGAAGGCTGTCTCTTTTCAAAGAAAATTGGGATTTAATTACCCAAGACAGATGGGTTCTGGATATTATTCACCACGGTTACAGGTTTTATTTCCATACCTTGCCTCCTTTCAAAGGCATGCCAGACATTCCTCCTCTTCAAAGGACAGAGGCTCACAAGCAAATTTCTCTGTTGCTCCAAATAGGGGCCATTCAGTCAGTTCCTGTGCCGGAAAGGGGCCTAGGATTTTATTCTCGCCTGTTCCTAGTACCAAAGAAGGGGAACACGTGGAGACCAATTCTGGATTTATCTATCCTCAACACTTATCTGGACATTCCCAAGTTCAAAATGTTGACGTTACAACAGCTTTTACCTCTGCTGGGCAAAGATCACTGGATGGTAACTTTAGATCTCAAGGAAGCTTACCTTCATGTGCCAATCAGACTAAGTTGCAGGAAGTATCTGCGTTTCGAGCTGGAAATTCTCATTATCAGTTCTCTGCATTGCCCTTTGGCTTATCTACTGCCCAGAGTATTCACAAAGGTTCTGGCTCCAGTGATAGCTTACTTCAGGCTAAAAGGCATCCAAATCTATCCTTACTTGGACGACTGCCTGATTCTGGCTCAAGAAAAGAAGATCTTCTACAGCATCTGGAATATGTCATAGCAGTGCTAAGATGCCTAGGGTATTCTGTGAACGAAATAAAGTCCAGTCTAGTACCCTCTCAAGACATGTGCTTTCTGGGTGTGAGACTGAATACAGCAGCCCAGATGGCCTATTTAACCCCGGACAAACAAAAGAATCTCTCCAGTTACTTCCATCATCTATCTCTTCAGTCCGGGCTGACTGCAAGGACAGTCCTTCAAGCCTTAGGGTTCATGGCATCTTGTATTCTGGTGCTTCCCAATGCCAAACTGCATATGAGGAAGCTACAATGGTATCTCAAAAATCTGTGGACACAGCACTGCCAGGATTTGGACACTGTCATTCAAATAATATCTTGCATTCAAAAGGAATTTTTGTGGTGGGCTCAGGAATGTCACCTAAACAAGGGACTCTCTGTGACCCGGCCAGAGGCAAGTCAGATTCTAACGACAGATGCCTCAGATGTTGCTTGGGAGCTCATCTAAATGGAAAGTGGATACAAGACAAGTGGCCTGCCAGACTACAGCATCTACATATCAACATGAAAGAGATGTTAGCAGTTCAGTTTGCATTAATTGCCTTCAAGGAGTTACTTCTTCCAGGGCAGGTGTTGATTCTAACAGACAACACAACTGTCATGTGGTACATCAACAAACAAGGGGGAACACATTCTTACCCATTGTGCAGACAAGCAATGATTTTATGGGAGACTGCGCTCAGTCTGCAACTAACTCTTCAGGCAAGGTTTCTGCCGAGCACAGAACTCCTTAGCAGATGTATTAAGCAGACAAATCATGGATCCCCACGAGTGGAAACTGGATCTTCATGTATTTCAAAAATTGACAGTGTCATGGGGAACTCCAGACATAGATCTGTTCGCTTCTCCACTAAACCACCAGCTGCCAAAGTTTTGCACGAAAGGATTTCATCACACAGCTTGGAAAGTGGATGCTCTTTCTTTCAGTTGGAAAAATCTTCATGTGTATGCCTTTCCACCTCTGCCTCTTCTTCCAAAGGTGCTTCTAAAGGTCAGACAAGACAAGCCAAGGATGATTTTAATAGCTCCAGATTGGCCTCGGCAGCACTGGTACCCATTACTGAGGAGTCTGGTAAGGAAGCCTCCATGGCCTTTACCCTTGCCCTTGTTGTCTCAGAAGGACGGTCATCTGCTCAATGTCAAGCTTCACTCTCTACATCTAACCGCCTGGCATATTCTGTTTTGAAAGACAGCAGGTCTCAGCTTCCTCAACAAGTTTTAAATGTGATTATGGAAGCCAGAAGACCTAGTACAAGGAAAGTGTACGCAGAAAAATGGAAGAGATTTTTGTTTTGGAGTGCAGCAAACAATTTGGAGATTACAGAGCCAAATTTGAGTGTGGCTCTTCAATATCTTACTGAGTTACTGGACAAAGGTTTGTCTTTCTCTTCCATTAAGATTCATGCTGCAGCAATTTCAGCTCACTATGATTGTGACCCACCATTGTTTTCGCATCCTTTGTTCAAGCAATTTCTTAGAGGGGCAAAGAATATAAGACCCCAATAGAGCTCCTACTCCTGCTTGGGATCTCAATTTTGTGTTGGAGAAACTTACTCTACAACCTTTTGAGCCTGCGGCTACTGCTGATTTGAAATACTTGTCATGGAAGACTGCTTTTTTGTTGGCCATTACTTCTGCAAGAAGGGTTTCTGAGTTGCAGGCCCTTATGGCAGTGGAGCCTTTTTTGATTTTTCATAAGGATAGGGTATCTTACGTACTAATCCTTCCTTTATGCCTAAGGTGGTTTCTAGTGTAGCTTTAAACCAAACTATTCATTTGCCTACCTTTTATGCAGATCCCCAAAATAAAGGGGAAAAGATTTTGCACACTTTAGATGTACACAGGCTATTGCGTTATTATTTGAGCAGGACTAAGAATTTTAGGCAGTCTCAGCAGTTGTTTGTTTCTTTTGCTTTGACTTCAAAGGGCAAGCCTGTGTCAAAACAAACTATTTCTAGGTGGATTGGGTGTTGCATTACATTTTGTTATTCCCATCATGGCAAGGAGATTCCAGCTGGGATTAGGCCTCATTCCACTAGGGCTACTGCCACTTCCACAGCATTTCTAAGGGGGGTGGCGACTAAGGATATTTTGGAGGCAGCTACTTGGAGTTCAGTGCATACTTTCTCTAAGCATTATCACCTTCCTCTCTACTCTAAGTCTAGGGCTGGTTTTGCCACTGCTATTTTGCAAGGCATGTTGTCAGTTCCTGCTTCCTTATAATTTGCCAGCCTCCCTTACCTCTGCTTTGGGATTCTACCCAATAGTTAGGACTGCAGCAATGTGGAATGAAGAACATAGTACAGTTTTGTACCTACCATAAATGTAGATGTTCGAGGATCCACATTGCTGCAGTCCAATTTACCCTCCCTCCTTCCCTTCTGTGTTTAGGGGTGGTTGTGTAGGTGAGGTTATATTCTGCTAATTGTGTATATATTGTATATATATTTTTTGGTGCAGGTATTTTGGGAGTTTTTGTTTTTGGCCTTATCTTTTCAGGGTCTTCTTACATCTGGGGCAAGAAAAGACTGAGGATATGACGTCGGTCATGCGCATTAGTACCCTGACGTACTGACGTCAGTCTAATGCGCCCTGACCGACGTCAGCCATATACTTTGGTATTCGGGCCGACTGGACAGCGGACTACCCAATAGTTAGGACTGCAGCAATGTGGATCCTCGAACATCTACATTTATGGTAGGTACAAAACTGTACTTTTTTTGCTTGAGAGCAATCCCCTTGCTTATTATATACTCAACTCTGAGGTTACTACCCTTTGTGGAAGAGAGGTTTTTCCTCTTTTGCAGTACAACTTCAGTTTTTGTGTAATTCCAGTTTTTGTACTGTTGTCTTTTGGGCAGTTGTCTCTCAAACCACAGTCAGACAAAGCTATGAAAAAGAAAAGGCTACAAGACTGATAAATAAATGTAATGAACCTGTGAAGTTACTATAGGAACATCTGTTCTAAATGCCTTAAAATGAGTCTGTCATTAATTAGTAACCACTTCTAGAGTCTATAATTTCATTACTATACATTATTCGGTAAAAACTTTTTGAAGTGGGAGAAAAGTCTCAACTGGTAAAAGATAACCTAGTGGATGTTTCCAAACAATTCCTGTAATCCATTACAGCCAATCACCATCAGAGTGAAGTGAACGTACTGTGACATAATGATCCAAAAACTCCATGAGGAAGAAAACAGTTAAGGTGTGTAGAGAACTTAATATATAATTACCAAGATCTTAAAGGTGACCTAGCCATCACAGGAAGCCAGTGCAAATCTTAAAGTAAAGAGGTAATACACCTGGTCAAGAATGGTTTCATTAGGATAAGGGTAAAATGTACCTCTTCAAGTGAATATGTGATTGTCATTGAGAAACCTGTTTAGATCATGTTTTTTTTTTTTTTTTTTGCAGTGTTTAGTGTGAAAGGTGTTTTTTGTAAGGTAATAGATTCTACTAGATAAGCTCTCAGGGGATAATTATTGCAATGTATTAATGGAGAGCTAGAGATAGAAACAGGCAGAAGTTGTAGTTAAGTAGCTTGTATAAAGGAGCATCAGTTAAAGAAGTGACACGTTCCATTACAAGGAGAATGTGCATGGAAAAAAGAAGGTGGCATGGATGAATGCATTAGTCAGTCAAATTTCTAAATCAATGCATTTTATTTAGGACATATTGTAGAAATGTAGTTTTGTGACTACTACATAAAGCAAAGAGATGCCATGCTTATTCACACCTGGGCATTATAGCTGTATTTGTAATACACCAGCAGGATTCAGAGGTGGGTTAGATAGCAAATTGTAAGACAGTTTAAGCTAAACTTGCCCATAGTAAGTTTATACATGGGTGTGCAAAGATGGAGAGATCTAAATTAATACATAGATATTAATATTTCTCAGAGGAAACAATTATGGTACCCCTGGGATCTTGAAGATGTAAACGAGAAATGTTTGAAAGTCATTAGAAGGTACTAAAAATCATAGATATAATCTTACCTGAGTTAACATAAAACCTATCTCTGTTAAACTAAAGGAAGAGATCATAAAAGTATTTCTGTATATGATTTAGCACTGAATTATTAGTTCCTTCTTTTAACAGTGTGTAAACTAGCTTTACTGTAGGAAACTCAGTAGATAGGTTATTTACAAACAGTAATGAAGATAGGTCCAATAATACAGAAATAATTCTAAGACACACCCAGCTTTTAGAGATTGGTGTCAGAAATTAAAATCCAAGGCGAATGAGGTAATTCTGACAGTTAACTGACAGACAACTTGAGAAGTACACTGACAATATTATTCTTTGAGAGCTGGAAGAACAGCAGTGAGTGTTTGCTTTTTAATCAAAGGCATGTTTTAGATCAACAAAAACTCTTGCATGTAATCTTTTGTCCACAATGATAACATAGTTAGTTCCTATATATAAGGTAGTAGGGTTGTTGAAATTCACTGAAATCAATGTTCAAGTTACATTAACTACAGTAGCGATCAATAAAAAAGAAAAATAGTTTGCTTCTAAACTAATTTTCAAAAAAAAATGTTTACAGTAGAAAGGTTTGCAGATGGATACCACTGTTCTGGAAATGGTGGACTAAGGCCTTTGGTAAAATAATTATGGTGGCTGTTTCCCATTACTTAAAGATTGCACCACTGCCTAAAGCGAGGTCAGATAAATATGACTGGCTGAGCAAAGTATAGAGAACTGTTTGTTGCATTTTTGGATGTACACAATAGGTATTAGATTTGCTTGTGAAAGTGAGATTAGTAGTGCAGAATAAACATAGGTAGAAGCTATGTAGTTGAAATTAAAATCAGAATGGTATTTACGGTAATCATAGGATATAAGTAGAGTACAGAAGGCTGGTTGACAGGTAGTGAAGTAGGTGCCAGAGTACAAAAGGAGAGGGGGAAATGTACAAGGAAAAGTAACCTTTTAATTTATCTGTAATTAATTATTGATGTGAACTCAGAAGAGACGTTGGATACTGGAATAATCACAGACACTCAAAGGTTCAAAGATTAAGAGACAGACTCAAGACCTTAAAATGGTCATTAAGAAATCTGTGCTTTACCTGAGATGTTTTACATCTAAGATTAATAGCAGCCTTCAGATTTCACTAACTTACTGTAGTCTGTTCATATTCTGCAAACCCATATTTGAAATAATATGTTCTATATTCTAGATTTACCAAACTATATATCAAAGAACAATCTATTGCTATGTGCATGAAAACTATGACGTTCATGTCTTACACCCATCAGTGCTGCTTGGATTTCATTGTCATGACACATGCACATTGAAATAAGGTCCCCTTGATGATTCAGTAATGCACTGACTACAAGTTCAGTTTAGCCAGTGTTTCATAAGTGAGCCATTCTGTGGCTTTGATCAGCTTGGTTTAAACCTTGTGAATATATTCTAGTCTATTTTCAGAATAAAAAAAACACAGTATTCAAGAAGAGGATGTATAAGTACCGTATTCACAGAAACCATTACTTCGTGGCTTCTAGAAGCAATGAAGTGTGTAGTTTTCATAATTTAATGTGCTTTTTTACAAATGTTCTTAATTTGAATATCAAAAGAAAATTAATTTCAATGAAAATACCTCCAGCATTACTTACACTACTTTACAGAGATAACTAAATAGAGAACTGGATTTCTAATTCGATGAAAATTATTTACTAAGGCAGTATATAATCAAAGCCATCAGTTCACTAATTTCATAAATGAAATATTAATATGTCTCAGAGGAAATAGGATACAGTTAGGTTTTGCAAAGAAAATATGGGCATTTATTTAAGGAAGACAAATTTAGAAGAATGCAATTAAATATATGAATGACTTATTAAGGACTAGCAAACCTTATCATATCTGTGACATTCACAGGCTATTATAACAGATTCAGAGATTCATTAAGTTGAGAACACACATCATGCTAAGCCTACATGTTTAATTCATGTTAGCACAATGAACAGTAGTGCTCATCAGATATGTAAGCTGCTAAATATGGCTACATGTTCAGCAGCACCTGTTCATAGGCAGAATACTTGCTAAAAGACATATTGTGATGTACAGAGGTTCGATAACACAATATAAATAGCAGGCTGTATATGCACGCAACCCCTGTACCCAAGCAGGATCGGACAGCACAATATGTGGTATGGGTAACTTGAACTACACAATTACGAGGCAGGTTGAAAATGAGAACATGGGGATGGATATAAGTAGATTTGTGTACAAGCAACAGTAATTACATTTAATTGTCAAATGTAGAAGTAATCTTGCCCACTTAGGGACACATCTACAAAATAAAAAGGAAATGCTGACAAAAGGATGTGAGAAGGACACAGCTACAGTGCTAGAAGGGGAGTAAATGAGATATATGTAAACTCATTTTAAAGTGCAGGGTTCAGATGACAGTTACCAAGGAAAGTGGATATATTAGGGGATATTGCACACACTGCAGGCATTGCATATCAGTTGTGTAACCAGAAAGTTAGATGTAGCCATCATTATGCTGTGGTCCCCAACTATCATGAAAAACAGTTGTACTGGACTCTTAAAACTGATGCCATATGTGCTTTAGAAAGGGACTTCGTCTTGTCGTTTTTTGAACATGCAACCAGAGAAAGGCTATTGTAAAGTTGAAACTGTCCTAGCAAATGATGTGTTGTATATTAATATAAATTATATAATAGTTTATATAGTTAGAAAATATACTGTGCATTTTTTGCTATACATTTCCAGAGATATGCCCAGAAAAATGATGTACTCACATAATTATATTGAGAATGTGCAGCTTCACCCATATTGCAGGTGTATCGACCTACTCTGCAGTTGTGATGTATACTATGCAAGGAATCAAAGGTAAAAAATTACATCCACATGACTGGTATTAGAACATACATACATGCAGGTTAAATAATTTTAAGCTTTTCACTGCCTTATGTGTATGAAGAAACAATAATGAAGTTGTAATGGCAATGTGGACACCTGTGACAAAATGAAATTACTCAGAAGAATTGCAAACACCCGTTTGAACAATAGTATTAATTCAGGAAAAAAGCATTTGTGTCAGCAATGTACATGTTGTGAATGGTAGAAAATGTGACTGTTCATACATTCTGTGTATGTATGTAGAGAAATCCAGAAAGACATGACACAAACACAGAACTATCACTTTGACCAGCATTATCAACAGAATGATAATCTGATATACATACTTACAGATGTCTAACTATAGCAGATGTGAGATGCATATATGTATCTGCAAAATGAGGGTATGGTCATGTGGCATATATGAACATGCATAATATTCAAGATAAAACTCAAGTATACAAAAAAAAACACACACAAAAGTAAACTATTTATTCTCCAGGTATTTCAGCCTTTCGCCTTCAAGAAATACACAACAGAAACTGCCAGCACTCTAAATAGTTACAGTTCAATGAACTTAATTGGTTAAAACTATTCAATTATCAAAAATCCCACAATCATTCAAAATTCTGCAATAATAAAATGCATGATATCCCATCAGTTACCCTCCCACAAAATTAGAAATTCAACAAAGCCTCTTGATTAAACCCCTGGGAGAAGGAGTGCCATAATTAAATATAAATGTGGTTTCAAGCTGATTTAATTTCCTGGCATAACTGCCCTCCCCCCAGAGGTTGAGCTAAGACGGTAAAGAATAACGACGACTCCTCACTGGAATGTTCCCTGTGAAAGCGATTAGCAACCGGGCTATCCATAATTCCTTTGCTAATATCTGCTGTGTCGAGTTTTAACCTTCCTTTTGGTCTGATATACCATTTAAGAGCATCACACCCACAACCCAAAATATATATAATACCACACAAATGAAATCTGTTTTTAGCTATATATCTATGCTCATTAATAAGAGTGTTGGAAATATTTCAAATCCTTCTATACACTCTACAATTTCCACAAGGGAATGAACCCACTGGTTGACTAGTACCCAGATGTCCAGAAAATGGATGGTTCAACAATTCCATCAAATTACAATACCGACTATATGAAAACAAAATATGTCAGTAAGGAGCAGGATAGTGTGAGGAAATGGGGGACCCATAAGGATTTGGTGGAGGAGAGTGGAGAAAGGCTTTTCTGCATGACCAAGTATAGTCCTTTCTCAAAATTTCTGAGGAAGGTTGTCATGAGTTTGTGGCCGATAGTTACTTCTGATGAAGTTTTGGAGAAGTTATTTCCTGAACATATTGTACCTGATATTTACCCCTGACGTGAGCCTTGTTAAATACATTAGCAATAGCTGTCTGACAGTACAGCAACATAAATCACACCCAGGTGAAGCATTAATGTGTATTAGTAAGTGAACTGTTGGTAATTTACATTGCACATACACTAACTGTACACTGGCCTGTGACAAATATTGTCATACTCCGCACGTAGGACAATAACTCCATTGCACGGACATTGGCAAAGCCAAACTTCCGGAGACTAATTCTATTTCATTTTGACAAAGAAGAACAAATGGCAACAAATATACCATAACACTGAGTACTTAATACTGTTTGTGCTAAACAGCGCACATCTAATACATCAGTATAATGGGCATGCTCCTAAAGAAGTAAAGCGAGGGCTACAAAAACATCATCTACTCAACACAAAAATCACAAGAAAGTATCATAACACAGGCCTATTCACACTTTGTGATCATTTTACAGCATAACACACATCAGTAAATGATTAATAAGCCCTCATTTTCTGTCACACTTGTCTGATTAACAGATCTTACCACATTCAAACCCCTGCCTATCATGATCCACACTCTACACAGCTGTTTAGGAACTGTGTCTGCCACACTTGTCTGACTGACAGATCTTACCACATTCAAACCCCTGCCTATCATGCTCCACACTCTACACAGCTGTGTAGGAACTGTGTCTGCCACAGGAAATAGTAGTGGAGGGAGTCGCAAAGAACACACTTCAGGGTGTAAACTAATAAAGGCTTTTGATATTTATCTAATACAAATTATTCAAAAGGGTCAAAAGGATATAGCAATGTCACTGTCCACACAAGTGTGATTTAGCCATATCATTGTTGGGTAGGCCACTTTTCTCTGTCAGCATTCTTTTGCCCATATACATTCCTAGATTTGAACCAATGCTTATCAGGGTACACATGCTGCACAAGTCAGTATTAACTCCATGCACCATATCAGAACTCTATCCACAAGCATCACATAACACCTATTTGACTGGTATGAAATCCACAATATGCTGAAAGGCCTTTGTTAGAACTAAAAGTGATAGAAAAAAAATTGCTCAACTTTGCATTTGTCACATCACTACACTCATGTTATGCTGTCCTTGGCTGAAGTTGAACATCTGTGTATGTTAGTCCATAATCTATAGAACCGTGTATTAACTACGTGCATCACAGGTGAAGTCTTCCTGCAACTGTGAGACAGAAAATATCTGAAGGCATGGCACTGTCACTGTGGTGTAAATTAGTTGTTTGAGCTAAAAGCAATGGAGGAGTCCAAACCTCTCCCACTGAAATTGTACACATTACAACTGTGATGCTTATCATTCATACCTAGCACTAGAGTCACACATGCCCGTAGTGCTCAGTTACCATGGGTTTTGAACACCTACATATGTAAGTATACAAGCCACAGGATATTGTATCAACTGCACGGGCCATAGGAGAAGCCTTACTACAAATGTAAGACGGTATTTTTATTGCACCATCTTAGTGGTGTAAGGCATATGTGTGGATTTGACTTGATTAAAAGTGTGGTATGATCTGTCTCTTTATCACAAAGTCTTATATGATGGTAGGTGTACCCACTCACACATGTTGCTTAACACAGTCACTCCTGTGACACTAGAAGCGCACACACAAAATATGTAAAAATGGCGGAGTCAAACTCATGCCTTAAGGCCCACAACCTAGAAAATATTGTATAATTTCCTGATGTCATAGAGGAAGGCTTACTACAGGGTTGAGATAAATCACATTTCAACAAATGGGTTCACCATTGTTTAACAAAGCAGTTGTCTGGGCTAAAATGGACATAAAGTAGTGAAAGAGCCCTGGATATACATCTACACATCAGATCTGTGGTTGATGTAATTCCTGCCTCCATATAACTTCACACACACACACACACACACACACACACACACACACACACACACACACACACACACACACACACACACACACACTAACACAACTGACTCTGTGGATTAATGTTTGGGTTAGAACCGATTTCCTAACTAAGATCACAAGCTGAAGAACAGTGTATGAATCACAAATGCCATCCAAGAAGATTAATTACATGTGTAAGATATTGCAAATTTGAAATAATGACATCTATACTGTTTTGCTAGGATGATGTATATGCTAAAAGGGACTGAAAGTAGTGGAAGAGCCCACTCCCACTGTAAAGCTACACATCATGTCTGTGGGTGAAATCATTCCTACCTAGCATGAGAGAGACACACACACTCAGAGTACACAGCCACTGCTGGCTTCAAACCATCTGCCTATTTAGTTACACAATCTAGAGATGATAGTATTAACTGCAAGTGCCACAGCAGAAGTCCTAATGTACAGTAAGTGTGATACAGAGAGCTTTTAAAAGGGTGACTTCATCAGTATGTTGTAGCATTGATGTTTGTGATCAAAAAAGAAGAAATTGATGCGGAGCCCACTCCCAGTGTAAATGTATCTTGTAAGTGGAAGTGTATACAATGGGTCTTCTGCTGAAGCCACTTCTACCTGACACTGCATGTGCGTGCACGCATGCGCACACACACACACACACACACACACACACACACACACACACACACACACACACACACACACACACACACACACAGCATTTCTGTAATGCTGTATTTGAGCCACCTGCTTATCTAGCTACACAACCTAAAGTACACATTATCAACCACAATTACTGCAGGAGATGTCTGAATTTAAGTGTGAGTTACAGCACATTTGATAGGATGACCTTAGTGTGTAGCAGAGCAAATGTTACTGCTAAAAGTGTAAGGAGCTGATGTGGAGCACTTTCCCATTGTAAATGTTTCTCCTGAGGCAGGGATGCACATCAGATCTGTTGCTCAAGTTATACCTATCTGATGCTTGAGACACACACACACACTCATGTTGGATTTGAACCACATACCTATCTAGTTACACTATCTAAAATACACAGTATCAAATGTGAGCAGCACAGGAGAAGTCTGCTTACAAGGGTGAGATAGTGCATATTTGAAACGGTGACATCATCAGTGTGTTGCAGAGAAGATCCATCCATCCATAACCCTTTTTACCAGTTTTGCACAGGGGTCAGGCTGCCACTTCAGCAGTGACAACCATCTAGAGCCAAGGTTCACTCCACTGGGTGGCTAACCATGTGGTTTGCCTAAAACTGGAAGTAATTGATGGGAAAGCCATCGCTTGGTTTAAATGTTTCTCCTGAGTGGACATATCCACATGAGATGCACTGGTAAAGCAGGTCCTACCTAGCACTACAGACACACACACACACGCACACACACACACACACACACACACACACACACACACACACACACACACACACACACACACACACACACACTCATGCTAGTCAGTCACTGTTCTATTCAAGCACCTACCTATGTACACAATCTAGAGTACATTGTATCAATTGCAAGCACTACAGGAAAAATTTGATTTGAAATGTGGGATACTACACATTTCTAAAGATTAGAACATCAGTGTGATGCAGAAATGTTACTGTGTGTCACAGGTTTGGATGAAAAGAAGTATGTCTTCTCGAGCAGAAGTATCAGAAATGTGTTGATCAGAAGTAATTACATACTGCTCAGACAACGTATTTATCCTGTCATTCATGTGCATTGTGATAATTTGAGTGACATGTAGCTGTTTTACAGTATGGTTTATTGATGACAGTCACACTTGTGAAACAGCAAATTGACATCCAAGCATTCCTGAGTGTTCAACTCAGGATCCATCCATTCATCCATCCATCCATCCATCCATCCATCCATCCATCCATCCATCCATCCATCCATCCATCCATCCATTCAGACATCCACAGCCCCTTTTCCTATTTTTGTACATGGGGTTGGGATCTCACTTCACCCCCAGTTGGCTAGCCTGATTGTATGAAAATACTTATCATTTGTTGTGTTGTTTTCAATATTTCATCATGCCTGGACAATGTGCAGCGTAAATACAAACAGACAGGTCAAACATATGAAAACATACTACTTAATACCACTCATCAAGTATGTGTGTAAAGGTCCCACTCTAATGTACATAATTTGCAAGTCTAATGTTGGAGTGCAGACATATATTTAGATAATGAAGTGTTAAGGCAACATCATAGTTTACTCATCATACCTTGAGTACAACAGTCCATTACAACATGGAGAGGTACTACAAGGCAGTGACATTACTTTTCTCTTTTGAAATTTGCTTCCTGAAGCAGACTGCTAAGAAGCTCATGTGCATGACTGATGAGTATTAGCACATGTATAATAATTATGTTTTTAGGTTTTGAACTTAGAAAGGAAATTACCGGTATTCTGTGTTACTCCATGCCAACCTTTGTACAAATAAGGAGCACAGAAATAACAGTTCTGATTCTACTCCAGTTCAGAACAGATGTATGTTATGTTAAAGTTCTCTGTGTCATGATTTACACAACTGTCATGATAACTGCAGTAACAGTCTTACTATATGGATAATACAGGTCCATAGTTAGACAACCCTCATATCTGGTGACTGTACATGTACTGGAGACAAGGTGTAATACTTCTTATACAATTGTATCAGTTTGTCTGACATCAGTGAGTATTATTGTCACTACATGATGATATACATGGTGTCGTAAGTGAAGACTTCAGAAAATGGCCATGCAAATTAATACATCCCAGCACCTTATGAGTACATAGCGGAAAGTATGATTTTTTAACCCATAAAGGCTTGATTGTACCAAATATATTGTACTAATTTCTGGGAATGTATGAGCTTTCTGGACTGACTGTTAACCACATAAGGGATCAAGTGTGCTAATGCTGGTGGAATCATGGATGGTTGCATGAATCCATAGTTTGACAATTAATAAGAAATTATAATGTTCAGCCTGATGCTGGATTTAGACACCTGATAATCTGCATACACAGTCAAGAGAGGTGATCAATATATGATCACACCACTATGGAAGGTAAATGTCAGGTGTCTAAACAGATATTCGAAGGGACTATGGCAACACTATAAAGCAAGTAAATTTATGTGCAGCATAATTTATAACAGTAGTTACTATTGCAACATCCTATGTTGTGTGCATTCAGTTCTGCAGCCTGTCTAATATATGATAATGACTGTCTACTCATATTGCTATCAGGCCATCCTTCCAGCAGCAAGGATAAGCACAGTAGCATGAGGAGCAACACACTAATGCAGCTGAAGGCAAAAACTCACCAGTTTTTGCCATAAGATGTGAACTGCCATTCTGTTACATCATGCAGATGCTGATGACAAAGAGCTAAGAGACACGGGGGTGGGGTGGGGGGGGGGGAGACAGGGATAGGGACACAGAGTTTTGTTTATGGGCCATTTCTGGCCATCTTTGTGGTGTGTTACTCTTGGGTCTGTCATAATTATTCTGGCATATTCTGTACAAGAAAGTGCTTCCCATATGGAGCAAGCAGTAATGGGAGAGTAGAAACATGATTAAGACATGAGCAGGATAATGATGGGTTGTTAACATGTGTAGCCAACAGATGCACACACAACATTAATATGGGGAAACATTAAACAACGTTTGGCATACTTTTGGATTCAAACCCTTGACACTATGCAAAAAAGCAGTCTACAGACCTGAACATTATCTCAAAACATCATATAGGAACTCATAACTAGCAAAGTTAAAATCACACACTTGAAATGGTAGTGACAAATGACTGAAGCAAGGGAGAATTTAGGCATCAGGCTTCATCACAGTAATGACACTCAGAATATCATATACGGTGCATATTACATTGACAGTGGGAACATCCAGCAGACTAATAAGTATGTAAGAGTAACAGTCTCACTATGTATGTAAGAGTCTTACTATAGTGTGTCCACTTTATTTTTCTATAGCACAGCAGGCATAGGCACATTTGCATGAATATAACCATACTAGTAATGTCAAAATTAAAATCTTCAGTTTTTGCCACAGGACATGAAATACCATTTTCCATCACTCAGCATTTGTGCACTATACCAAGTGTCATACAGATTCTAAGGACAAAAACTTAAGGCTTTTTATGGGCCACTTCTGGCCACGGGTATTGTGTGTGATTGTATTTTTCACCCAATTAAATATGTGAAAAAGGGGTTGATAGGACAGTGGTAAAAATGGGGGGAAATCAGATAGTAAGACACAGATTAAAGGAATGTGCAGGATGGTGGCAAAAAATCTCCATAGCTATCTACTTTGTCACAAAAATAAATTTAAACTTGTAGCAAGAATTTGATGAATTTGGATAGTGACTACATCAGGGCTGTATAACAACTGAATACTATTGTATGGCAAATTGGACCAAATCGAGTATGTCATGCAGGAGTTCCTATCATGAAATCGAACAGGCTGAAAAGTTAATGGCTTAACATCAGAAATGCCGTTCATCAATGTGTTTTTTGAGAGATCGCAGTACAGTGAAGATCGGAAAATTTGCCCTTTCCTCACTGTAGTGCGATCTCGGATTTGGTACAAATAATTAGCAGGGGGTCTAGGGGGCTAGCAACTTCGAGGTATGGCATTTTCGATGTTTAAGCTGTTTGCTCTCTGGTCTTTTCAATCTCGTAATAGTAATAATAACAGCAACACACAGTGATGGATGGCTATGTATGTATTTTTTGATTTTAGTTAGTTAGTTAGTTAGTTAGTTAGTTAGTAGTAGTTAGTTTTAGTTAGTTAGTTAGTTAGTTAGTTAGTTAGTTAGTTAGTTAGTTAGTTTGTTTTTGTTTTGTTTTTGTTTTTTTTTTTTTTTTTTTTTTTCATAGAGAACACTGTTGAGGAAGGTGTTTAGGGAAGGAAAGTAAGGGAAAGAGAGAGATATGTTGTATCAGGTTAGGACATACAGGCAGACATACACATACAATGCATACAAGATGGTGGTGGACACAAAGATGACATTGGAGGTTGATAGATGATGAGATTGGAGATAGGCAGGTTCTCTCAAGGGCATGATGTGAGAACATAGTCCATGAGCTCAGAATCAGATCCCTCAGGACCCTCAAGAGATGAGAATGCTCAATGCAATGCTGGTCCAAATGCTCAAATGCATGATGGGACATCAATGGTGCAGCCAATTTGGCACCTGCCTTCTCTGCCATGCTCCAATGGCCCCACCAGCCCTGCAATGGATGGACATGGATGCACTCAGGCCACTACACTGATGCCAGAATCTCAGCCCAGAACTGCCACTGAGGATGCCACTGCAACAGCAGTTAGTTGAGAGCTACCTGGAGAGGTGTGAGAAGTTACACAACAAGTTGTAAGTTGGTGCTGTGTGTTGTGTGTGTCCTGTGGAACCAGCCATGTGTGTCCACAGTGTCCTGTGAGTACAGTCCCCAGTGTGGTTGGTCCTATGACAGTGCTGATGTGGTTGGTCAGTCCAGCAGTAATAAGTCAAAGATCACAAAAAAAAAAAGAGAGAAGGCGTTGAGGAATATATACATATAATAATAGAGAAACATATATATATATATATATATATAATATATATATATATATATATATATATATATATATATATATATATATATATATATATATATATATATAATATAATGTAATACATATATATTTATGTCATATATATTCAACATACTCATAGATATCAGATTATACATTCATGTATCATATCCTCAGTCATGTTATTGTGTCTCATGTGTCATAAAACTAATGGATATCAGTTAGACATAATTATGCCTATATAATAATAAAAAATGGAATGTTTACTGTTAATTTAATATTGTAGTAAATACTTATTATAATATAAATAGACAGTAAAATGTGCTCTGACTAATTGAATTGAAACCACAACTAATTGCTGCTCCTGAGGTAACTAATTATCACTATTCATTTGCAATATGCCATGCATGTATGCAATTAATAAAGGTTAGTAAATAAATTATTGCTCTGAAATTTAATAAAATTAACTATATTACAGATGTACTGTGATACTGCCTGCATTAATACCTGATCCAGTCTTACCCCGTGCCTCTTGGAGGTGTGACAATTACTCCTGATGCACCTCCTTGTTTCTGGCAATATCATCAATAGCTGTCCAGAACAAGAAATAGAAGAATAAGAATCATGATGAATAACTGTATTGCTTGGCCAATGCATGATATTATACTTGCTGCTGACAGGTCAGTATACTTACACACTTCAGGAGTGTTTGCAGTTCTAAATTCTGTTTCCCATTAGCTCAAGAGGTCCTGCTTATGCATCATCATGTCAGTATAATGGTGATGACATTGTTCGACCAGCGCAAGGAGTGCCAGTTGCACTGAAGATAGCTTTGGCCAAGCCATTCCAAGCTACTGCCTTGTACTGAGACCCAGTATAGTTCCCTTGCAGAAGCCTATATCTGTAGCGCTTGATGGAGAGGGCCACAAAGATCCTGGACTCCTCTTCACACCACCCTTGGGCTCTAAATGGAGAACCATCACCTTCACCTGCCACATCTTCTAAAGGATACCTAGAAATATGGCAGTGAATTACTGCCCAATTTAAATCTCACATGTACCAGCCTGTGCGCAACAACAGACAATCTTGCCAGCTCCATTTGCAGAATTGAAAGCACATAAATGGCCTGGCAGAGAAATTCAGTATGATTCCTTTAAAATACACTAAAGGTGTGACAAATGGTAGTGAGACTTGGCCATGTATGATGCTTACTGTATTTGCACATCTTCCAATGTGAAATGATAACTGAATTACATTTCAAAGATTATATATCGTCACCCCTAAATATGCTGATACGGTGGATGTTCATCATTCATACAGTCTTCTGACAGAGTTATATAACATGACATAAACTCTATGTTGGTGGTAATAATCATTGCTTGGTAAGAGTTCAAATAATATGAACTGAGATATGATGTGTTGGAGGGAGATACAAAATGCAAACTTTGATTTATGCTACATAGGAATTGAACCCATGACTAAAAAAATGCTAAAATGATAACTGTTGTTATCCAGCTATTAGTAATGCAGCAGAACTAACATTTTGAACTTGTAAGATGAGGTGTTACATTTCAACATGAGTGGAGATCTAATTGTGACATGCCTCTATGTGTGTGGCTTTCACTTGTTATGTTACTGGGGTTATATGTGAAAGACATTATTTTTTGTAAATCAGTTTTATATGTATTGAGTTGCATGAGCTGAGTAAAACATATTGGGGTAGGTGCCATATATACTTTACATGACATAGTGTTCTACTAAAGTGTGTGACAGTTTTCAATTAGACCCGCTCAGTAAAAATACATGTAGTCTGCTTTCAAACCATTCATTATATTGTTTCGCAAAACTTATTGTGTTAACATTTTGAGACATGGAGAAGGGTAATTGGCAGGTGTATTTTCTTCACTCAGTACTGTCCAGAGTGCTGATGGAATTGTACCAGCACCAATCTTGTTTGTGCTACTGATGGCATTCTAAATTAAAATTTGAGTTTAGCCTTAGGAAGTGAACACTTGTTTACTGTGATGACAATCACAGATGAGGAATGCCAAGCTTTACATAAAGGATAAAGCAAAAAAAAAAAAAAAAAAAAAAAGAAAAATGTGTATGATTTCTCAACTCATTGGTCTTATACCATGAAAATGTGGATATTAATGATCCCTAGTTTCATACAGACATTGCCCTCTGTAGATTTCAACCTTGAAACCATGGCATTAACTAGAAATATTGGGAAGCTTACCATTATGTGCCACATGCAGAGAGGCATAGAAGGTGGATCAGCACTGGCAAATAACACACATAAATACACGAAAACATACTTGGAGGCTGTAAATAAAAATCTGCAAAAGCAAGAGACCTCCAAAGCAGGCACCCAAGCAACCTCCACACCCCATCCCAAACCATGAAACACGTACTTCACATAATCAGTGTGCCATGCAATCACAGCCCTTAAGGCAAAATAACATACCCAACACACTAGTAATAGGCAACTCTATAGTCAGGCATACTGATGTCCCAATAACTACGCTGGACAAAGAGAAGGTTACAGTTAGCTGCCTGTCAGGCACCAGGATCCACCACATAACACAAGCACTCAGGTCACTCCAGAACAAGTACAAATATGACTGTCATTATCCATGTTGGTGTGAATGACCTGAGCCATACCTCCCTGGACTACATGAAAAGAGACATGGAAGAGCTCTCTGATCACGTAGCCCAGGCCGGTATGACGCTGACCCCGAGTAGCATCCTGCCCTCACCAAGAATGCTACCATGGTATAAAGAAAAAATTCTTGATTTCAACAATTGGCTAAGTTTCTGGTGTCATTCAAAGGGGATCTAGTGTCTGTCTACTTGGGATGACATGCTCGACAAGCCACACTGCTTCACTAGAGAAGGGCTTGCACCTGTCACCCTTAGGCTTTCAAATACTGGCCAAGACTCTTGCCACCCCCATAGTGCCTTTTTAGGCAAGGCTCAAAAGACAAACCAACCACTGTAAATAGCACAAGTAAAAAGCTGAGGGTAATGCTACTCAATGCCAGAAATCTAAACCTCAAAATGCACGCACTTGAGGCACTCCTCAGTATGGAGAAAACTGATATATGTGCAGTAACAGAAACCTGGTTTAAAGCTCCAGAGAGCACCCCAGTGCTACCAAGCTACAACTCATACTATACATTTTGGCCACAGAACCCGAACCGAAATACAAACGGTGGAGGTGTATCCATATTCAGCAAGGATACCCACACCTCCAGGTTAGTGTCAAAACTGCAATTCAAATTGTAGCTTGCTACAGATCACCCACCATGTCTCAGGACCCCATTCTGCATTTCTGGAAACACTGGGAAACATAAAGGTCATACCAAACACCATAATATTGGGTGATTTAAATTACCCAAACATTAACTGGGAGAACTACTCAAGTGCTAACTCTCTTGCCCAGCATTTCCTAGAATTTATAAACTTAAATGCCCTGGTTCAACTGGTCAACACTCCCACCAGAAGTGACAACATATTAGACCTGGTCATCACCAACATGGGCAACCAGTGTTCCACACTGGAGGTCAACCCCTCGCTGGTTAGATCTGACCATAAACAAATCACTTTGGAATCCACATTCCGCCCCCACTCCCGGACAAGGAAACCACTGTGAAAAACTTTTCAAAAGCAAACTTCACATTACTTAAGACCAATGTGGAAAGTTTCAAAGCCTCCATGCTGAAGGCTAACGCGGTCCAAGCTGCAAAATCCTTTACTAATGCATTCTATGGGCACCTACAAGATTGCATGGATCATGACATCCCAAGCAAAACCAAGACTCACTCCTCCAAGAAAAGGAAAACTCCTGCCATAAACAAGCTATACAACAGAAGGAGGAAACTAGCACAGAAAAGAGTAAAATCCCAAGAAGGGAAAACATCTCTGATCAGTATCAGCAAGAAACTACGATCCCTCATAAAATCATCCAAGGCAAGCTTCAAAAGAAAAATTGCCAAGGACTCCAAAGATAACCACAGGGCATTCTTAAGCTATGTCAAGAATCTAAGTGGCAATGCTCAGATCTGCTCAGAGTTAGTGCAGAATGGCACAAAATGCACTGAACCGACTGATATCACTAACATCTTGGCAGACAGGTTCAGCGCAAACTTCACCCCCCTCTCACCCTCAAAAGGGCCCATAACCATACCAGAAGAATGCAGAGTCCCTGAAATCACAGACACTCAGGTTAAAACAGTCCTCTCCTAGGCCAAAAACACAGCATCAATGGGACCGGACGGTGTCCCAGGCTGTGTCCTACATGAGCTCAAAGACGAACTAACCGCTCACCTAAACACACTGTTCAGACTCAGCCTCTCCACAGGCTTTGTACCCATAGAGTGGTGCACAGCAATGGTTATTCCCGCTCCACAAAGGTGAAGCCACAATAGACCACAGGAACTATTGCCCTATAAGCCTGACTAACTTGGTCTGCAAGGCTATAGAGCACATCATCATGGAACTCATTAACAGAGACATTGGGAACCTCCAAACACTGGACCCTACCCAGTTCAGCTTTGTTAAGGGAAGATTATGCCTCCTAAACCTGGTGGATGTCTTTGAGACAATTACCAAGGCTATAGATGAGAGAAAGGTGGTACACACAGCCTACCTAGACCTTGCAAAGGCCTCTGATACCATTCCCCATTCTGGTATTATAGACAAGCTCACCAGCCTGAACATAAACCCCTACGTCACAAGATGGGTTGCCAACTGGCTCATGGACAGAACCCACATGGTGAGAGTTGCAGGAGTTAGGTCTGACTCTAAACTGGTTACAAGTGGCATTTCCCAGGGCTCAATCCTAGGACCCCTCCTGTTCGGCATATACTTCTCAAAGGTACAGGCAAGCAGAGGAGGACTATGGCTGACCACGTTCACAGATGACTGCAAACTAAAGGCTATAATTGACTTACCAGCTGACACAGACACCCTCCAAAAGGGTCTCACTGAGATGGATACCTGGTGTCAAAATCATGGCCTCAAGCTAAATGCCAAAAAGTGCATAGTCATCCCCTTTGGAAAAAACAAAGTACCCACAAACTACCACATAGGTGGTAGTCCCCTAAATACGGAAGACGTAATAAGGGATCTGGGGACCCAAGCAGATAGTAATCCCACCTTTGATAATCACATTGCCATAGTGGTTAGAAAATCTTTCTACATGGCCCACCTAATCACAAAAGGGTTCACATCCAGATCAATTGAGGTCATTGTGCCCCTCTATTCATCACTCATCAGACCCATCATAGAGTACAGCGCCCCATTTGGGATGTACCTTACAAGACACCTGCAACAGCTGCAAAGACCACAGAAGTATCTCACCAAGAGGATCACTGGCCTCAAACAAATGCCCTATGCAGCTCGACTGAAGAAACTTCAGCTGTACTCGGTTGCATACTGCCTACTCAGAGGTGATCTCTGCCTGACATACAAGGCCATGTCCAACCCAGAATTGATGGACATGCTCCACCTAAAGAAAACCTTATCCCCTCGAGCCACACACTCTAGGGATCTAGACCTCACCACAACAATAAATAGAATGTGCTGGAGGGATAGATTCCTGTCCCAGAGACTTCCCATGCTTTGGAACAAGATTCCAATCTACATTAGGCAGAGCTCCTCGCTAACACTCTTCAAAAGAAACCTTGACGAGTGGATGGGAAACAGAAAGTTTACCCCGTGGATCACTTCAGTGACTCTGCTGGGCAGAGGCACAGGGAACTAATCTAAGGGGGCTGCAAAAGCCAACACATTCTGGCTAGGCTTATAAATGTCTTTGGGCAGATAGTCTAGTTCCTATCTAGGAACCTATGAACCTATGTACTGAAGGTTTGACATTCTAACATTTTACATTTATGGAGCAATATATCCATTTTTTCAAAGTTGTCCTTTGTCATTTCACAGTTGATATCTGCATGGTTTTGGCATTTGCAATAGTTAACCTAAGAAATGATGTCAAAGTATGGACTAATGTGTACAATACAATAGTTTGTTCTTCCCTTCCTTTTTAGAGCAGTAACTGTCTTCTAATACATTTGCAAATTGATGGCATTATACTTTACTTGTATTTAGATATGCATGGTTTGTATGTTTCATTTTTATGTACTTCCCATAACTTACATATACTTTGCACTCACAGGCACTCTTATCTATTAAGTATATATTTTGAAATGTGTTATAATGTTTGACCTCCTAAGAAGGTCAAAGTAATCTCAAATTTATTTTTTAAGTATACATCAGTGGTGCAGGAATGTTAAATACTTAATTATTAGTGCATTACTGCTAACAAATCACACTTGCAAGCCCTTAGCAAGCACATTTTCTCAATACTCATTCTTGTGCTGCTAGGGCATGTATAGACGACTGTGTAGATCCTCACATCATGTTTACCTACTCTGTACTCTGATTAGAGTCTGTGATTCATGAATGATAATTAGTTAATACCAGATTTACATAGTCACAGTGTCCAGAGGGGATAATCAGCACTATAGAAGCACAATCTGGGGTTAAGGCACTTGTATCATAGTAGGACAGACTACCTGGATTCACCAACTTGAGATACTGCTATTTGACTGCTTCAATTGCATTACTTTTTAGCTTTTCATACAAATCCTGTCAAAGTATGTGATGTTTCTTTACAATTCATAATTAAACTGTTTTTCTGGCTTATATTTCAGATAACATTGTATGATGTTTGCAGTTGTCCATTTGTGTTTGTATAGAAGGTATAGCAGTTGTTATTTGAAGTATCCATCTGTTGTTATATACCTTTATATCAACATTTCTCTGAGAATGTGCATGCATGTGACAACATTTTTGTATAACTAGTAGCAATGTGCACATCATATTTTGAACCAAAAACTGTGTTAAACCTGTTGTATATCCAGACATCAACAAAGCTCACCCCAAATGGTAACATTTTCGTTTCATATTCTTAATCCTGCTTTCAATTCTGGAGTTATACATTTTTTCAACCTTACTGAGGTTTGCCATTGTATTGTTTATTGGGGTGGGATTCTAACTATATATTACATATGTGCATTCATATAGATTAGTGAATTTTTGTTAATGATGCCTGCATAAATGCATATGTGTTTGTTACTAGCCACTGCTTCTTTTTCTGATATATATATATTTGTTCTTACTCCCATACAGGGATACAGCTCCAAAAAATCTGACCCATGTAAATCTGCATTCTCAGATACTGAGAATGACAAACTAGTGTAGGCCCTCCATCAACATGGATCACACCTCTTACTGAAAGTCTTAAGTGACAAGCTTTTCTGTGACTATCTGGTGACTGATGGTTGATGTGACGTCCCTGCACAGGCCCAGTAATCAAGGAGCCACAGTCTTCACCACTAACACCAGTGAGGGATGTACACATTGGGAGGATGACAAGTACACACACAGTAAAGCACAATTTCCCTTAAGAGCACACAGAGATCACAGTCAGTCTGCGGCAGGTTTCTCTCTCTCTCTCTCTCCAGATCCCCAGTAAGACTCCCCACTGGCACAGCTATAGGGTTAGGATCTCAGCCGAGTGGTCAAGCCAAAACCTGTAGCACCCTCTCTGTCCAACCAGTGCTTTGTGTCCCTGCCCAAGTAACTAGCACAATATAAGGACAAAATGACTGACTTCAACAATTGGCTAAGCTTCTGGTGTCATTCAAAAACAATCCAGTATCTGTCTACCTGGGATGACATGATCGACAGTCCACAATGCTTTGCCAGAGATGGTCTGCACTTGTTGACCCTGGGATTCAGGTTACTGGCGAAGGCTCTTGCCACCCCTATAGTGCCTTTTTTAGGCAAAATTCAAAGGAAAAAAACACCACCATAACAGGTACAAGCATGCAAAATCTGAAGGTAATACTATTCAATGCTAGAAGTCTAAACCTCAAAATGCACTATCTCGAGGCACTCCTAAAAATGAAGAGCATCAATATCTGTGCAGTAACTGAGACCTGGTTCAAGGCTCCAGAGAGCACCCCTCCAATACTAGGCTACAACTCTTACCACACTTTTCGGCTACCAAATTAGGATCGAAACACTAAAGGTGGAGGAGTGTCCATATTCACCAAGGATATTCACACCACCAGGTTAGTTGCCCAACACAATGCGCCTGAAATTCTCCAGGTGCAACTAACACTAGGTAAGACTGCAATCCAAACTGTAGCTTGTTACAGACCCCCCCACCATGCCTCAAGATTCTCACTACACCTTTCTAAACATACTGGAAAATATTAATATACAACCAAACACCCTAATACTGGGTGATTTCAACTACCCTGCCATTAACTGGGGAAACTACTCGTGCACCAAGACCTTTGCCCAACGGTTCCTGGAATTCATAAATTCCAATGTACTGGATCAACTAATCTATAGTCCCACCAGGGACTCCAATATCCTAGACCTGGTCATTACCAACATGGGGAATTGATGTTCCACACCTATGGTCACCCCCTCATTGGTCAGGTCAGAACATAAGCTAATCATCCTTAAGATCCACATCCCACCCTCACCCCCAGTAAGGAAACCTCCATAAAAAACTTCTCTAAGGCAAATTTCATGCTACTCAAGTCAGAAGTTACAAACTTCATGACACCCATGCAGACGGGAACTGAAAGTTTGACTGCTGAGTCCTACACTAAGGCACTGTACAAGCACATCCACTCATGCATGAATCGTGCCATCCCAAATAGAACCAAGATGCTCTCCTCCAAAAAAAGGAAGCCAATCTGGTGGTCCCCTGTCATTAACAAACTTTATAACAAAACTCCCTTACCCTCCCTTACCAGCCTCAGTAAAAAGCTGAGATACCTCATAAAATCCTCCAAAGCTAGTTACAAAAATAAAATTGCCAAAGATTCCAAAGACAACCACAAGGCATTCTATAACTATGTCAAGAATCTAAATGGCAATGCTCAGATCTGCTCTGAGCTACAACAGAATGGCATTAAATATACTTATCCCAAGGATATTGCCAATATCCTGGCAGATCGATTCAGTGCCAACTTCACCCCCTCTCACCCTCTAAATGGCCCATCGCAATACTGGAAGATTGCCAAATTCTGGTAATAACGGCCACACGGGTAAAAAAAATGCACTCTCCAAAGCTAAGAATACAGCATCCATGGGATCTAATGACATCCCGGGCTGTGTACTACATGAACCACAAAATGAACTGGCACCTCACCTAACTGTCATGTTTAATCATACCCTCACCTCAGGCCTCGTGCCCACTGAGTGGTACACAGCTATAGTTATCCCACTCCACAAGGGGGAATCCACCTTGGATCCCAGGAACTACTGCCCCATCAGTCTGACCTGATCTGCAAGGCCATGGAACATATTGTCATGGAACTTATAAACAAAGACATTGGCAACCTTAAAACACTGGACCCCACCCAATTTGGGCTTGTGAAGGGCCGATCTTGTCTCCTGAACCTTATTGACTTCTTTGAATCAGTCTCCAGAGCCGTGGATGAGGGTAAGGCAGTCCACACAGCCTATCTGGACCTCTCCAAGGCCTTTGATACCACCCCCCCCACTCTGGAATCATAGATAAACTTACTAAGCTGGACATTAATCCATACATCACTCAATGCATTGCCAACTGGCTTACTGACAGAACCCACACTGTAAACGTAGCTGACTCCAAATCCAGCTCCAGACAAGTGACAAGTGGAGTACCTCAGGGTTCAGTCCTGAGACGTCTCTTGTTTGGCATCTACTTCACTAAGTACAGGCCAACACTAAGGGACTCTGGCTAACAAAGTTTGCAGATGACTGCAAACTGAGAGCCATTATTGAATCCCCAAATGATGTGGATACTCTACAAAAGGGCCTTACAGAAACAGATGCTTGGTGCCAGAGCCATGGGCTCAAGCTCAATGCCAAGAAATGCATAGTTATCCCCTTTGGGAAAAAACATTGACCTGGGAATTATCACATAGGTGGCAGTACACTAAACACCAAAAGTGTGATAAGAGACTTAGGGACACAGGTGGACAGTGGTCTCACCTTCAATAACCACATCACCAGAACAGTCAGGAAATCCTTCTATATGGCACACCTCATCACTGAGGGCTTTTCATCCAGAAAAAAGGAGGTCATTGCCCCATTGTACTAATCCCTCATTAGACCCATTATAGAATACAATGCCCCATTTGGTATGTACCTCTCAAGACATCTGCAACAACTGGAAAGGCCGCAGAAATAGCTCACTAAAAGAATCACAGACCTAAAGCAGATGCCCTATGCTGACCGCCTTAAAAAACTGCAGCGATATTCTGTCGCATATCGTCTACTCCGAGGTGATCTTTGCTTAACATACAAGGCCATGTCAAATCCAGAGCTGTTGGACATGCTACACTTAAAGAAATCCCAATCCCTCAGAGCCACATTCTCCAGGGATCTAAATCTTGTCATCACAATAAACAAAACATGCTGGAGGGATAGGTTCCTGACCCAGAGACTCCCCAGACTCTGGAATAGACTGCCCATACATGTCAAGCAGAGCGCCTCTTTGGCCCTCTTCAAAAGGAACCTTGATGATTGGATGGGAGAAAGGAAATTCACCTCGGGGATCATGTCAGTCACCCTGCTAGACAGGGGTCCAGGTAAGTAAATACTGTGGGAAGAAATAGCCAGGGAATTGTTATGGCTAGGCTTGTATAGGCCCTAGGGTCAATAGCCTAGTACCAACCTCTGAACCTATGAATCTATGATATATATATATATATATATCATGATAGAGAGAGATGGAGAGAGAGGGTGAGATAGAGAGAGATAAAGAGTGGGCAGAGGTGGAGGAGAGACAGATAGGATAATGATATAAGTGTGTAAGATCTTTATTTATATGCATATGCAGGTGATGTTTTCCTTTATTGTGTCATCCTCATTTGAATGTCTTATTATTCCTGAATGTTGTGCATTCTGACATATGAGACTGCTTGAACCATGTGGGGGACTCCTTGGACTGGATAACTGACACACTGAATTGTGCAGGTCTCTAATGGAATGTCTGCTGGGGGAGGGTCAGCATCCACATGGCCAGAGAGATGCTATACAATCAGGTGTTAGCCAATGTGGCTGTGCCAGTGATTGAGCTGTCTACACCCAGATTTGGTAAGCCATATGCTCATGGTTATGAATTAAGTCATGATGACAGCTTATCCAGAAGACATCACTCTCATTCACATTGTACCCCAACTTCCAGTCAGAGTTCATGGAACTATCAGTGCAACTCTTGGCAAAGACAGTTCTCATGGTGTGTAGCAGTGACAGTGAACTGAATCCTTTACCAATGCACAGCTCATACCTCGCCAGATGTAGTGCTAGCACAAGTGCTTTCATTGTGCTCCTGCAGGCCATCAGATGGTACAACTCATCTTGGCCATACCACTTCACATACACACACACACACACACACACACACACACACACACACACACACACACACACACACACACACACACACACACACACACACATACACACACACACACACACACACACACATGCATATATACATTTGTATTGAATGATTTACAGGTGTTGCTACTGGCCCTGACAATGTATACTCACTTCTTTGGTGTCAGGCCTGCCCTCCTGTAACCTCCCACTCAGCCACTGTGCAGGTGATGATGACTGTGTCCTGTCTTTTCACATTTCTTTGTGACTTTGGGTTGCCTATGTCTGATGCACAGAGTGGATAGCTAATTCTTGCTTACAAAGATGTTTGCTTTAATCAGATGTACTGTACTAATTTTTGATTTGTTCCTGTTCAATTTCAAAAATGATTGTTATGTAGTTTTTGACCCTCATTGCATTTGTATTGTATTCTTAATAATGCAGTCCCACTGCTTAGTAATTATTGCTTGTACAGCTGATGCTAAGCTTGCCCTGGTCACTGTTGGAGTGTTCACATTGTTCAACTTTAATGAGTGATGCTAAGTATTGGGCAGATTAATATTTACATTGCATATATCACTTACGAATTACTGCTGACATTCCTGTACAATTCAGACATGTTTTATCTTACAGATGTACAATAATGCATATGCAGGTAATTATTTATATCTCTTCTTTACAAGTTTATTACTTACCTTGGTTAATGCTGCTGTTACAAGTTGTGTCTTCTTGGGTTGACTCTGTCTGATGCTCACATAGCACAAGCATTACATAGGTAAGTAAAGGTTTGTATGTGCTTAGCTACTTAGGTTTTCATTTTTATGCTGTGTGTGTGCTGTTCCCTGCATCTTAGCCAGGGCCATAGCATATTGTGTACACCTACATCTGTCGGGGTCATCCATGGCTGCTGATACTTCCTTAGACTCCTCATCAGTGTCTGTTGGCCCTGCCTATGGTGTTGGGAACTGTGGTCCTTGACCCTGTTATCCTTGTTGCAGCTGTTTTCTGACAATTACATTATGCATCATGTCATAGATTGTGAGTATTCTGGCTGGGTCATACTGCAGGGCACCATCAGATATGTCTAGACATTGAAACCTTGATTTGAGCAAGCCAAATACATGCTCATTAATATTCCTAGTTCAAACATTTACATTGTTGTATCCATGGGGGATGGGGGTTCCAGCACATAACCTGCATCCCTCACTAGGTATTCTTGTGGGAGGTTTAATTGCACAAACATTGTAGATGATCCCTTGGGCATTAGAGAGCACCTGACAGTTGATAGACTGATATCCTTTCCTGTTCCTGTACTTCCTACCTGGATCACCAGGTGGAGCTTTATTTTGTTGTGCGTGCAGTTTATGGCCTCCAGAACTTCAGGGAAGTGCTAATCCTTGTTTTGAAGAAGGGAGCAACATGCAGAGCTGTTTAATGAATGCCAGTTACCAGGCTTGTTGCTGCACAATGCGCACACTCACACTTAGCATGAAGTGTAGGTTTTGTTGATTGCATATTCAAAGTAAGTTTTCTGAAATCCATTGTAAAGTCTATTGGGAAAACCACATATAAATGCATGGGCATTGGGTATACATAGCTGCTTTGAGCCTTCATGGGAATGAAATATTGCACTGTTGTCCCAGTGCCTTTTAAAGTAATTTCAGCAATATCAAGTTGTACTCTGTGGGATTCAGGATGCAAATCATCCTAAACAAAGTGAGGTTTTCTTAACATATTAACAGTAATAAAAAGAAGAAGAGGAAGAGAATGAAGTAGAAGAATATGACTAAATGATACACTAAACACATATATAACTGTAGCTTGAAGCATATGCCTTAAGATCACTTTCCATTGGCATCAGATGAGAAAATCTTTCTGCTTAACACACAAACACAAGATTGGCCAATCCATGTGGAACAGGAAGGGCCACTTACTGTACTGAATGGAGATCAGGCAGTGTAATATAAAGACAATATGTAATGCTGATGGCTAAAGCTAATAAACTTACTTGATAGATCAGGCTAGAAGTAAGCACCAGACTTAAATAAGTGAATTGTGTGCTTGACCTGGAGATTGCTTTACATTCATGTGCCTGTGCTATTGCTCCCATCATATCACTGTTGATCTCTCGCTCATCCCATTCATTTTAATTTTATTTTGAACTGTGAATTGTTGGATGTTTCTTAAAGCTGTGTGATCCTGAATGAGACCGGTTAGCTCAGCACAGAAAGCTAACCAATCACATAACATCACAGTAACAGGTGGGATAAAGGAGGGCTCTCGCTGCATGATAGCCAACTAATACTGTTTCTTTCATTTTATTTTTCATCAACTACTGAACTTAGTGCAGATGCTTCCCACAACCATGGCACAGATGTACCTGAAATTAGAATCCAAAGTAGCATGCTATTGAGTGAGTCCTTAAATTTGTTGGGCTGTTTTGCTAACTAGCTCCAGCTAACATTAATCTGCCAGGAACCAGGATTGTTTAAGTACTAATAATTGACACCAATTTGTGTCATCACTGGTGATATACAGCTGCCTGGCTATTCCCCAGAAGACTGAATTGTCAATGTACTGGGGAATTTCCCTTTCCCCATGATGATGCAACCTCAGAGTGAGTATACATATAAGTGGCTGGGATTTATGGTTGTGTTTTATTGATTTAAAATGCTGTTCACCATCTCAGGGTTCCATTCAATTGTAATTGCAGTTATGAGAGGCAATCACAAATGAGTTGGTGACCAGTCAGAGAGCTCAGTCATCTGCAATTTTTCCATCTGCACATATTTGAGTTTAGTTAACCATGGTGCTTGCAAACTTTAGTTATACACAATATGAGCTTAGACCATCATTGTGCATGGATACAGTCTACAGTTGTGGCTTAAAATTTTAAAATAATGTAATAACTCAAGGAGGCAATTGGAAATACAGAAAAGCTTGTTAAAAAGAAATACTTTTTTCAACAAAAGATGGAGGGGCTACAGCCCTGCAGTCCAATAGTACCAGCTGCCTCTGGTTGGAATATGAATATAGAATAAAGTTAATAGATATAAGCTTACATTTAGCATCCCCAGCATAGGGGGATGAAACCAAGACAGCAGTTCAGATGACCCATGTAATTACTGGCATAGGTGTTGGAGGGGTTAGACCAGGGAATATGGGGAGAGTGAATGAATATTGCAAGCTCACCCATCTTGGGAGTAAGGCTGAAGCTCTGGCTCACGACTTGGGAGACACTTAGTGGGAGCACTAGGTGTTGCACCCATGCAGAACAGGCCTGCTGAGGATATGCTTCTCTGTCACAGGCAGCACTGGTGGTGCACAAGAGAGCTGCCACAGGATTATGAGGTTGAGAGAGTTAGGAGGAGAGTCTACTGGGTTCAGCCATCTCGTCCATTCCCCACTGCCTGTCACCTCTCCAGTGAATGAATGGGCTGATGAGGTCCTACAACCAGGGAATGAATTGATCCTAAGGCTGTCACCCAGACTGGCGATGTTTGGCTCCCACCCTTAAGAGCAGAACAAATGGGTTGGTAGAATGAAGGCAGGGTAGCCACTGGGCAAAACCCAAACATGAAATGAAAAGAAACAAAAGAGCTAAACTGACTTATTAGAGGATTCTTACTAAGAAAAGGAAAGAACTGGTAACTTGTTAGAAATAGGAGTACTTGTATTTATTTTTTTTAAGGGCCACAGGGGTTAGAAATGGACAGTGGCCACTGGTACCATTTGGGAGTATATTAAGAGGTACAGTACGTTTTTATGTTGGTTAGAATAATGTTTAAGAGTTTTCCATTACCAATGTTTACATATAGATAAGTAGGTTGATTCAGGACATGTGTGAAACTGTGGTTAGAGATATGTTGCCAGACTTTGCCTTGCAAAGAATCAACCATTTATGATTTAAATATCCAATAAGGATGAAATTGTTTTGTGAAAAACAAGAAGTCAGAGACAACTAAGAAAGTGAAGTGATTAAGAAAATAAAGTGGTGAGTGGTATGCAGAAGAAGCAATTTATTTATTATTTATTTATTTGTCCTTTGTTAACCGGGTTAGTCCATTAGGCTGGTGGCCCCTTTTCGGTAGAGAGCCGAGGAGAAAAGCTCCAACAATAAAAATTAAACAATAACAATCCAATAACAATAACAATAGCAAATGTTTACATTACAGGTACAGTGAATTTGTATACATAGCTGCATGTATTCATGACATAAATGAAAGTGGGTACATAGTAACATATTGTTCACGTGGCAGTGGAAAAGTTAATACAGTACAAAATGCAGTAAGAACTATAGCTAAAAAGAAGAGGTGGAAGTTTGTAGTAACAAAAGCTATTAAATAACTTTAACAACTAAACCAAGTTGGTAGACAGAGAGAAAACATGGAGCAATATAAAGAAGGGTAGAAGTAGAGGGGTGGGGAGGAAAGTTTAAGGGAGTCAAAGAGAGTGAAAGAAGGTTAGATATGAGAAGAGTAGGTGAGGATGAGTAAAATGAGAATTAAGTATAGTATAGCTCAGCAGCTTAGCTGAGGGACTACAGTACTAGTATTTATGAACATTAGAGTAATGCTTTGCTCTGAAACCAGTAGTAAGCAGTGTATTTATTTTGTAATTTTATGTATTTGTTGACCAGGTAAGCCCACTGAGCAAATTGTCTCTTTTCAGGGCTGATACATGAGCATTGTCAGGTTAAGTGACTTGTCAGAGCTACTTAGTAAGCAAATGAAGGTGGAAGGAATCCAAGCCCTGTACCATGTGCAGCTGGTTAACAGCTCAGAACTTTAGTCATTGCACTAAATGACAGTTATGGTAAGTGTCAACAGAATAGGAGGAAGAGGAGACAATTACTAGGAGACTGGGGGCTTTTTTGGTAGAAGCAGTGAGTTTCTCCCTATTTTAGAGCCTTATCCTGGGTGAACATTTCCAAAAATATTATAGGAATTTGAAAGCAGGGCAAGGAGAGTACCATTTGCTTTCAGCCATATTTCACTGACCACAATAAATCTTTTTTTTCTTTTTAAACAAGAAATATCTTTATTAAACCATCACTTACTACATAGGCAATCATACACTTATACAAATGAAAACAAACCACACTGACACAATCGTAGTTGCAAGAATTTTACATCACAAACCATACTGACACACTCCCAGTTGCAAACATTATACATCACTTATAATCTACCCAATCTTTCTCACTCAAACATTACATAGCTCATTTAAGTCCTGCCTCCTTTTAGACCTCATTCCTCCCTTGTATGTATTGTTTCCACAATTCCCATTTTTTTCCTATGTAGTTTGCTCCTACCCTTTTCTATAGATCTCAATTCCAGTTGTTTTATTTCTATATTCACTACTTCCAGTATAGTTGGTTTAGATTTTGATTTCCATTTTCTAGTAATTTCTTTTTTGGCAGCCACCATTATTAGACACAGTAAGGTCTTACCATGTCTAGATAATTCGAATTCTGTAACATAGCTCAGAAAAATCATCTCCTTCGTCACACCAATCTGCCCATCCAGAACCTCCAATGGTGCATCCTGCAGGGAATCCTTAAAGTCTGCCAATTCACCCCATTCCCAGAAAATACGTTCCCAATTACCTTTTTCTTCCCCATCACACCTCCAACATTTGCTAGCTACCTGAGGAAAAATTCTCTGGAGTCTGCTTGGGATATAAAAATATTTATATAAACATTTACAGGCAAAGACCACAATAATTCTTGGTTTACATTTCATAAGCCAAGTATCTAGCAGTTCCAGGTTATTATTAAAACTTCTCACACTGATATTAACTAGGCTGTCTACTTTTTAAACATTGATAAGATGTTTGGTAGAAGAAGAGGATAGGTAGGTTTAAGCTCAATATTGCTCAAGTGAATAAAATATTTTGTCAGAATAGGTTACAGAAAGAATTACGAGAAAGATATGATTAGTGGTAAGTGAAAAAGGAAGATACTGTGTGCTTCTTCAAGATTAAAGGCTTGTAAAATAAAGAAACTGAGACAGATGTAAAACCTTTTTAGAGAAGGTTCAGGAAGCGAAATATGGATTTGTTTGCTGGAATATAATCAAAAATTAAGGGAAGAGACAGGAAAGATGTTGCGTAAAGAAAGGAAACTCAAAGAGCGGAATTGATGGTGGAGTAAAAATACTGTCAAAATGAAAACATTAGAGAAAACAGCTAGCAAGAGTTGATACTGAGAAGAGTAGGGTATTCTTTTTGAAAACATTATATTGCGAAAATTATGCAATGTCTAATATGTATAGATGAAATAAGAGAAAAATCATGAGTAGAACAGAGGTGTAGTTTCAAGAGGGGGGATAAAAGTGACAGGAGCATGGTATAAAATTACCTAGATAATGATAAGAGGTGAAGGTTCAGGTTCATAATGGTTTAGGTGGATTTAGAAATTGTATGTAAAATGGGAAAGTACAACCAAGTGCTAGATAGTTATCATAATAATATGCAGATGGTGACTAGAAGGGTGACTGGTAGAAATGCCAGTTGATAGGTTGCAAATAGGGCCAAATCCACTTTTCTGCCTCAGGAAAGACCCAGTAGAAAAGTATAGCTCTTATTTATGCCCCTGGGATGGTGGGTAGTAAGGTAGATATGAAGTGAAGTAAGTTGATACAGAGTTTAAAATAGCACATGACAAAACAGTTGACATTATGGCAGTTGAAGGTAAATTGAAGCCAATAAGTAAGAGACAGTAGTGTTGGGTATACCTTAACTCATCCCAAGCATCATCATTTTTTAAAGTTATATCATAATGCTGAAGCAGGCTGTGTTTAAAATATCTTTAGAGAAAGTAGAAGATGATTAAGGTCTCCTCAGCACCCCATGCTTGTGCCTTTCACTTTACAATTGGGGTACAGTTTGTTGCTTCTACAGATATTAAATCTCAGGAGCATAGCCAGGATTTTTGAAATTGTACCTTGACATTCAAAGTGTAGCCCCTCCCTATCACATGTATAGCCCTATCCCTAAGCAATGCACATTTCTGGAGAATATACCTTTTCAGCACTGCAAAACAGTTAAGCAGCATCTAGTAAAAAAAAAAAAAGCTTTATGTTGTCATATCAGCAGTTTGACAGCTTATAGACTGTTAAATTGTTACTTGGCAAAAGATGGAAGAATTTTTTTAACAGTGAGCAGTTTCTAGTGTGTTGCCATTAGGTGACTGCAGTTATGACCACCTATTAATTGCTTGTAACTCAACTGTGAAACTGCTTTTGGCAAAATAAGGGAAAAGATCACAATTGCTTAATGACAACACAGAACAAGCTGCTAGCTACTAAACTTTATTTTCTACGCATTTTCTTTCCAAGCAGTAGTTTGGCCTTGTGGTCTATAGTGTCATAAGTGATAATCACTTAATGAAAGCTTATAACTTGTAAGTGTTAACTATAGGATTAAATGCATACTCCCTAACATATATGGGGCACGCCTGGATAAGTCTTATTTATACATTTGCTAAGTGTGATTCTATATGTTGTTGCTTGTCTTTCAGCTTTTCCCGGTTAGGGGTTGCCACAGCGGAACTCCGGTCCCCTAATGATTGGCAGTAGATTTTCATGAACACAAGGTGCCAGCTCGACGTTCAACCTTCAACGAAGGCACACCCATTTACGCATGTCTTTCGAACGCCCACCCAACCACGGGGGAGGACATGCAGACTCCACACAGAAGTCACTCCTCACACTCCAGCCAAGAATCGAACGGGAGAACCTCTTGCTGTGAGGCAACAATGCTACCGCTGCACCATCGCAGATGTACTCTATATATGGTGTTTTTTTTGGATTTGGATTCTTAATGTAACTGAGTTGTTATGCTTACTTATTTATTTTATTTTACATTTGTTGTCCAAGATAGTCCAGCTGGGTTAACAACCCCTTTTCAGCAGTCTCAATAAAACCTGCAGTAGTAGTATTAAACAGTGAAACAAATAAAATATAAATTCAAGACAGAAAAGCAGATAATATCATAAACAATGAAAAGATAATGTCATAAATGTTGCTCATCTACTGTGGGTGTATACAAAACATGAGCAATAAAGATTATTTAAGTGCAGCATGGGCATAGAAATGCAGATAATTAGGTATAATAAGAAAAATGTATATTATTAGTAGAAATATGAGCTAAGATGTTAGGCATGTGGTATGAAGAAAAGGAAATATAAAGGTTGTGAGATTGAACAAGGAGAACAATTTAAAGTAGGATAAAGAATAAGAAATAAAGGGTTGGAGTATCTAAAGAAGGGATACTTGAAAAGGATATCATATATAGATAACATGGAATAAAAGTAGTGGTAAATGGTGAGAGTGATGAGGAAGAAAGGAAACGCTGTGCAGAAAAGAATGTAGGGAATACTGTAAAATATGTGATGTCAATATTAGTTAGCACTTATTGCAAGGTTTGGAAACATTTATATAAAACAATATTGGATTGGTTCCATATGTTGGTTTGCTATATATGGGTTCATTTGGGAATTATCTATGAAATTTATTTGGGATGTTTTTGAATCCAGCTTTATTCTGCAATTCACTAAGCAAAGTTTTTTTTGTGGTAATACAATATTGTTATGATGCACCAGTCAATGTTTGGCATCTATATTTTCTTACAAGGTGCAGTGAAAATTTTATTATACTATTAGACACGTGTCTTTATAAGCTGTATTATATCATTGCATATTATGTCAGTTATGTTGTCATAAATAGCTTATTACTCTATGTAGAATGTTAGACATATTATGTAATGGTTATTACTGTGATATGAATGTATAGCTGCCTGCATCCTTCTATAAACCTGTGTGCTGCATGTCACATACTAATGTGCTCCCTGCAAATCTACTGTTTGAAAGGCTGCTCAATGTTATGTGTCAAATAACACTAAATGCAGGAAAACATTAGTTTTAGCTGCTTCTGAAATACAGTTCTCCTGCAAGCCTTGAGGTATCATGGTGTTGTGATAGTGAACAAAGGCTACCCCTCCCAACAGTAGAGTAAGCAGCTGTGGCAAGGTTTTTCTGGGCCAGGAAAATTAAATTGGTGGCCATAACAAGACCCTCTTGCACTGTCTGTGCAAAGTGACTGATATAACTGACATGCCTGTAGGAAGTTATATAGGATTGAGGCAACACAAAAGGCTGCAGGTAATGGTGGGGAGGGAGAATACCTTCTTGGCAAATGACAAAAACAGCACTTCCCAAGTACAATGCAGTACTGATATTCAAGTCTGCAGACACCTGTACTGGCAAACAATGGTGGTGGGATGTAAGCATTCAGGTGTGTTGTCCTCAAAGAACTCAAAGACTTTTCAAGTCTCCCTACCTGCATCAAAATTCCTGGTGGTGGCTATGATGTCAGTACAAGGAGGTTGGATATTGTTGGTCTCCCTGGATGAGCAATTTGATTTTTAGAACATGTACATGTTCAAAAAATACATATTCAGAATAGCTATGGTGAATTCTTTCTCATGCATTTTACTGTTTATATTTCCACTGTAGGTGTCTCAGGGCTACAGGATGGTTGTGCACATAAGACAAATATGCCTTTATGTGTGCACACAACATTAGTAGGCTTTTATGTGTGCACACATAAAGGCATACTTGTCTGATGGCTATGCTTTTACAGTGGTATAGAAGCATTATTTTAAACCTAACACTCCTTGAATCTTTTTCACATTAACTTAACCTCACATTAACTTAAGTTAGCACTTTATCTGTTACAGGTAACATTGGTACTCTTATATGGGTAACTCCACTAATGGGGGTGCTAATGTACATTCTACTGTCCAGGACTCAGGTTATATGGCTGATATGGACACTACCTGAGTACCTGATGATGTAGCCTTTATCTGGGTATCAGACAGTGAGATTGGGGATACACTCCACATTACTGGGAACACATGCAGTGTGTGAATTGACTCCACACATGGAATGACAGTGATACTATGACAGAGATGGTAGGGGCATAAATGGCTGTAGATCTGAGTTCTTTGAGGACAACACACCTGAATGCTTACATCCCACCACCATTGTTTCCCAGTACAGGTGCCTGCAGACTTGAATATCAGTACTGCATTGTAGTTGGGAATATCTCCAAGACATCTGTGACATCATGCATCTGCACTGGTCACACTTCCCAACAGACCCCTGAAAGTATAGAGTTCCATGGAGATAAATCAGCAAATAACAAGGTGCATTATGCTGGCATACTCTGTCACCATGCACACCATCCATAAATGTCCGCCATGACAAGGATCACACACAAAGGTGAAGAGCCACTCCATTGTGAGTTTATGTGCTTTATGATGCATTCTGTGGCCCACACAGGCAGTATTAACTGCACCCCAAGATGCTGACATATAACACCAGATCTGCCATATGTGGCATAAGTGGATATGAATGGGCTGAATCACAGGCAGCTGTTGTACATGCATTTAAAGATGCTAGGGAACCTAAGGCAGAGTGACTACACCTGTGACCATGAGTCCTGCCACTGTACAACATGGCCACCACTGTGGCTCTGCATCCATGTATCAGACAGCCACAGCACACTGCTATTACAGGATACCACAGAGCTTGAAATCTCAGTGTTTGTCATCTGCCCTGGCTAATATGGAGGATTCTAAATTGGAGGACTTCCAGACAGAAAAGACTATTTTCACTGAGTAAGACTAACTTTTATGTGCATCCTGAACAGAGACCAGCCTGGTTAACAACAGGTAAAATTATACGCCTCCTAAAGAATGAATATACAAGCCATCCTAAGAACTATTAACCTATAGCTTACCTTCCAGCAACATACAAATTATATACAATTTATACAGTAATAATTTATAGTCATTTAGAAACAAAATCAGTTATGATAATAGAATAAATGGGTAACAAAAATGTCATAAGGAACAAAGGATCATTTGCTGCTAAATAAAACCATAACAGAAAATTGTAAAAAACAAAATGGAGGAATTTAAGTATGGCATGGATAGATTATTAAAAAAGCATTTCACCAAATTCCAAATTTGTGGATACAGGAATGTTAACTGATGAGTAAGGAACATTCTACATTAATCAATTACATTACAGTGACCACGAAACAGTGGCAAAGCACTTTGCAGTTGAGCCATGATAAAGGGCAAATTATTATCCCAGGGATAAAAATTCAAAGGGGGGATATTCCAGGGTGATTTACTATCACTGCAGCTCTTTTGTCTTGCCATTAACCCATTACACTGTTTACTTAACAGACTAGGTTATGGTTATAATTTGGCTCCCAGAAAACAACCTTGTTTAAAGATTTCTTGTCTACTTCTTGTAGATGACTCAAAACTGTATAGTTCATTAGATGAGAAGTTGAAAGCACAATTTCAAATGGTTAAATCTTTGTCAGATGTGATGAGAATGTCATTTGGTCTTCATAAATGGGCAAAAGCAACATTTAAAATAGGAAAACTACAACATCAAGAAAATATCAACCTGGGACAGGAATGTGATATAAAGGAACTTGAGCAGAAGGAAGTGCATAAATATTTGGGAACAGAAGGATCAAAAATAAAACATGAGCAAATAAGAATACAACTCAGTAAGCCAATACTAAAACCATCTTTGACATCTAGGAATAAAGTCAAATCTACAAATAAATTTGCCCTCCCTGTTCTAATCTATAGTCTTAGGATGAATGACTGGCCACAAAAAGTATTGGTTCAATTTGATATTAAAACAAGAAAAATGCTTTGTGCTTATCAAATGATATATAAATTCAGTGTATACCAAGATTATATATTCCTCACTCTGAAAAAGGTATGGGCCCCTACAAAATTTATTACATAAATAGAGCTACAGTTGTGGGAGTGTATACATATCTGCTGACCTCAGCAGATCCAAACATAAAGAAAGTTTTAAAACATGAGAAGAAATGTAAGAAGACATTTTTGCTTAGTTTAGCAGAAGTATTCTGGTATTAAGTGAGAATGAAAATCAAACTAGAGGCAGACAAAAATCAGACAGCAACTGAGTGCGCCAAAATAAAGAAAGAATATAAGGAAAAGAATCAGACAAGAAGGAAAGAAAATTGGAAAAGCCATAAACATAGTGGCAGGTACAGAGATTTCTTGGAACGACCTCATGTTGATCACGATTTGGCACAGAAATGGTTAAGGAAGGTTGAATTAAAACCAAAATATGAAAGGCAAACAATGTTGGTCCAGCATAAAGGATTACATACACATTGGTTTACAAATGCCACTGTAAAGGTGACAATGAAAAAAGAACAGGAACTAGTTGCACATCTTGTTGCTGAGTGTGTTATACTCGTGGCAGAGGGCCTGTATACTGAAAGGCACAATAATGTGGCAAGAATGTCGCACTGGGGATTGTGCAAATATTAAAATATAGAAGTAGCTTAAAAGCATTGGAAACTTGAACCACAAAGCATAATAGAGAATGATGAAGTTTATGTCACCAAAAGTTAAAAAAATTGATGTGAGAAAATCAGATGTAGTAATAATTGAAAAAAGACAAAAGTAGCATTGGTCATTGAAATTGTGGGTTCCTATTAGATGACCGAAGATGCATTCTTTCAAATGCGTCTTGGTCAAACTTGAAAAGACGAAAAGGCAAAAAGATGAAGTGGCATATAAGCAAATTCTTTCCCTAGGAAAGAAATTGCTTGGCCGCGTCTGATACTTTGTCGTTTTCGTCACTATAGTGTGATCTCGGAGTTGGTATATTTAAGTAGGGGGTGTGGGGGGGGTGAAGCCCCCCACCTTATGTTATGTTTTAAGTGTTTTTTTTTGGAACAGCGATTTTTTTCCCTTGGAAAAAAATCGCTGTTCTAAGCATTCAAGTTTGTAGGCTTTCACTTACATGGTGTCAATAAATCATTGTTCACTTTTCTAAGCATTCGATGATTTAATATAGACCCGAAATTGCTATACCCAGTGATTACAGCATCTTACATACAGAGAGAGAGAGACACACACACAAAGTCATACAATAGTAGGATTTGCAGGCAGAAATGGGAGTAATGTGGAGAAAGATAAACAGTTCCAATAACAGTAGGAGCAACAGGTCAAAAAAAAATTGCAGTCTTACTTAAATATGATTATAATACATGTAACCTCATATGAATTATAGAAGAGGGCAATTGTGGGCACATTGTGGATGCCAAGAATAGCACTCTTGGCTAACATGAAAGACTGAAACAATACTAATTTCAAGACCTCTAATTATACCCTGGCATAGAAACCCAAAATAATTGGATAACTTAAACCAAGAACAAACTGGGGAGCACCACAAAGAGCACTTGCGGGGGAACCTTTTGGAATACAGTGAGGACATTCCATGGAAACTGCATGGCACAGCAGCTGACATACCTGAAGGACACTCCTTGGGCTCTCCAAGCCAGTGCTACAGTGTTTCTGCCTACTCCATGTGTGCTCTCTGCCTTTCACTGTGCATGTTTTCCTGAAATTATGAGAATTATATTGTGCTATCTGTACAAATGATGCCACCTAGCACGTGACATGTTTCTACTTGTTTTGCTGTGTGGCACTGTCAGATGCACAATGTGAGCAGATTGTGCATTGCATTTAACAGACCACTTTAGAGTATGCATTAAACTGTTGTCTTTGGCTTTGATACTTAGCAGTTGTTACTGCTGTGTGCCTGTTTTCATTTGTTGTAACTCACTGGTGATCATCAGTAACTCATTGCCCACTCAGAACTGTTAAATGATTTGACTGGCAGTTCATGTTAGTCATGTTTCCAGTCATGGTTACAAACTGCTGTGGACATTTCCAGAAAGTAACATTTATTTGAGTAAGACCTTGTACTAGCTAAATTTCAAAACATCCTTTCCCATTAGCCAGTCTTGCTGCAGCCTTCCACATTCCTGCCTACATTAGTATTTTCTCATGCACTGTATCAATTTGAATTTGCTCATTCCACCTGTGCAGGGTGCATCTGTGATGCTTTTTATGCTGTGTAGACATGCTGCATACTGCCTAACTCCTACTTATGCAAGTCTTATCTTAAAATCAGCAATGCTCTGTGCATGTTTGACAACCATGCAATTATGCCTTGTGTGCTACGCTAATTATTTTTGAACCCCTGCCTCACTGATTAGTGGAATAGAGAGGTTATACTAGTATTCAGGCACTCATAAGTTTGTAACAGGAGTAAATATTATATTCTAAATGTTCAATTTCCTATCATGATTGATGCTTTTGAAAGCTGCAAGACATGTATTGATGGGAATGTTGCATAATAACCAAAGAAAGAAATAAGCACAAAACACCCACAAAACGCACAGCTCCGGAACAATAAAGGCTGTCTCGATGTTCAAGGACCGAGCTGGTCCTAAAATAATCCAAAAAGTCCGATCAAAAATAAAATTAAGAAGTATTTTATTACACTGATGAACGCACACAAAATAAAATAAAATGTATGAATACAGAACATAGATTAAGCGCTTTCGTCTCCCTCCACAGACTTCGTCAGAATCTAACATCATTTTCCAATGGTCCTTGTTTTATACATATTGTTCCAAGATCATTGGCTAGCAGTAACATCTTTAATTAACTAATTAATCTTTAAAGGGCTAACATGAGGAGAGGGCTAGCATATACAAAAAACAAAAATACAAAACACCAAAAGCCGAACAGTAGAATAAAGACAAATTTGGCAAAACCAAAATACTACAATAAGTCAAATTCAGTATAATTCAGTATGATTGAAGAGAAAATTGTTTATGTACTGCACAATGTAGATATATTTACCCATCAATATAAATATATAAATAATTAAATATATGAATATATATGTAAATAAATAAATATATAAATATATATATAAAAATTTTTATATAAAATTCTAAAAATTTCTTTAAAAAGATTAAATATGATGACTATCATCTTGTTTTAACTTTATTCTTTATCTTAGGGTCTGCTGCTAACAATTGCTATGCTGGGGTAATAGAAATGTGTTCATTGAGACCCTTGCCACAACATGCATCGAGTCTCAGTTGAAAAATCATTTCCCTATACTCCAAAAGAGTCTCCCAGTCACCACCCCTTTCTGGGTAAGCGACCTCCTCTATTACCCAGAACTTAAAATCAGCCACTTTACAAGTCAAGGCGTGCCTATACAGGGCATTATTTTCATTATGCTTGTTGATGTCCCTGATAAGTTCATAAATTCTGGATCGGAGATGGAGCTCGGTTTTCCCTATAAAGTAACTCCAGCATGCCTGACAGAATGCTAAGTAAACTACCTCTTTTGAATAGCAACTATTATACCTCCTAGCCCTAAGTGTCATGGCCAGGCTAGGTATTCTCACTTCCTTTGATCCAGCAATATAAGAGCACTGTGCACATCTACCACATCTAAAAGTGCCATACTTCTTACTGGTCCCTCCTGTATTTATTTTTTTCTCTTTCAATTATGTTCTTAATATTTTTATTTCTCCTAAAAATATATTTTATATTGCACTGAAACACATTGGTTTTTGTAGATATATTTCTAAACAAATCCCAAGTCTCATTAATACATTTTTTTAACCATCTCATACCTCTGTAGTATGTTAGTGTCAAGTATGGTATTGTATCCAAATTATCAGTATTATCACCTCCCTGCCCATTGTGGGTGTTCGTTATGATATTTGACTCAAAACTTGAACCTAAAGTGTCCCCACTAGTCAAAAGGGGAACATATTTGTTACCCCTGTCTAAAAGGACATATTCCTTGATAGAATTAGTAAGTTCCATTGGATATCCTCTCTCAAGGAACATTCTCTCCACATTATTAATTTCATTCACAAAATCACCCTCATCAGAAATCATTCTAGCCATCCTAATCATTTGTCCTTTAACAATATTTTTCTTTAATTGATAAGGATGGTCACTTTCAAAATGTAAGTAAGCATTTGAAAAATGTTCCTTCCTATAGATGTTTGACCTATAACATTTATTTTGGTGGTCTTTATTTAATTTTACATCCAAGAAGTGAATTTCATCTCTTCCCACTTGATATGTGAATTGTAAAAATGTAGTTGTATGATTGATATAGTAGATAAACTCCTTTATATAATCGTAAGGTCCTGTCCATAAAACAAAAATGTCATCCAAAAAACGAAAGTATTTTGCTATATGCTGACTATATTCTGACCTAAAAACATATTTACACTCCCAAAATAACATAATAATATTTGTGTATATGGGGGCACATGCTGATCCCATAGCAACTCCCTCTTTTTGGTGATAATAGTCACCCTGAAAATAAACATAATTATATTTTAAAACCAATTCTATGCACTCTAAAACCACTTTAAATTCATCTCCTGTTAAAAAATTCATTTTGGTCAACATTTCTTCAAACCATCTATAACCTTCAGTCTGTGGTATCACTGAAAACAAGTCCCTTACATCGATCGTAACAAATATTATATCATCTGTATATATATATATATATATATATATATATATATATATATATATATATATACTCTTACCAATTTTGTTTAAAAAATCCCACAAATCAACTAAAATATGATCGTATTCATTGTAAAACCTTTTAAACTTAGTATCTACATAAATAGCTAAGGGTTGTGTCTTAGACCCATGTGATGAAACTATGGGCCTCATGGGTGGGTTATAAAGTGACTTGTATACTTTTGGTATACCAAAAATAATAGGTATAACAGGCTTAGGGACTTTTAGAAATTTATACAAATCAATATCAATCAATCCTTGTAACACATTATCTTCCAATATTAAATCTATCTTCTTGTATGAGATATTGATCATTCCTAGTCACTAACCCATAATGGTTTTCCTTGTCCAAAATGTCCTTCACTCTCTTAATGTAGTCCCATCTATCCATTAATACCACCCCTCCCCCCTTATCTGGTTTCATCACACAAATTCTTTCATTACCGCTTAATCCATTAAGCAGATGCATTTCAGCCTTAGTCAAATTTTTGTCTGTATCAATTTCTTTTTTGTATTCATTACGTATTCTATTGATAACACATTTCTCAAAATTCAAAATTTCATACTGAAGTGGGGGATTATAGGTACTAGGTCTAATAAATACATTTTCCCTATCCTGAAACTCCCTATCCTTGTACAAATGTATAACATTTAATTTACGTGTAAAAGTTTTAATATCCAGTAGAATGTTTTCAATCGTAGGTTTCTTAATAGGGACAAAAGTAAAGCCTTTTATAAAAAGGTTAAAATAGTTTTCATTGATGGGTATATTAGTATAGTTAAAAATATTAAAATTGTTAAATGAACTAATGATATCATCATGTTGTTCATTTTCTTCAACCATTTGACCAACTTCATTACTGTCTATAATAGTGTATTCCATAACATCTCCCCTTATCTGCGTATCCTCCCCAAATGTTGGGTATTGCTGTTCATCGTAACTTGTGCATACAAAGATTGTTGGGCCCAATTCCTTAACCTCTCTGACCTCCTGGGTTCCTCCATTTCTAAAGGGACAACCGCTCCTTCATTGTTTTCTCCATTACTACCATTAAAGAACTGTTGCTCATGTCCATATGAGCTATACTCATAATAACCTTGCTTCCCTTGTCTATCTATACCATCTTCTCTAAACTTATAATTGTTGCTATATATATTCTTTCTATTGTTCCTAACATTGCAAGGGACATTAGAGGCTCTGCCCCATGTATTGTTTTTGTTTTTAATTTCACTACAATAAGCAAAACCCCTTTCATACTCGTTCAAATCTCTTTCCAATTTCCTAAGCTTCCTATCAGTATTCACATTAATAGTGTGGTCAACGTCATGCAAAACTCTAAAATAAATATTTTTGTATTCATCTATTGAAAACAATAAATCTGTACTAATTTCATTGTACAATCCATCAGTTTCTTTTTTAGTATATTCCATTACCTCAACATTACGTTTCATCATCAATTTTAACAATGCCAGCCCACAATCATTAAAAATGTCACATACTGCTTTAAAAAACATTTTATCCTCATACATATTATTCGGAAATTTATTAAGCCTTAGTCCTTTTGGTACTATCTTCTCTTTCAAACATTTCTCGAAGTACCAATTCTCAACTGCCAAGGATTTGAATTTAAGTAACAAGGATTTAAAAGTCTTACACTTTTCCTTGTATGTCAGGTTACCCATTTGTTCATTCTTCCTCTCCTTAGTGTTGAATCTAACCGATTGATTCAACCACATTTGAAAATCAATGTCCTTGTAGGATTCTGTTGCATAGTATCCTACATTACCTTTTTGTTGAGTAATTTGTCCCTGATCACCATTAGGTCTCGTACGCCTGTTATCCGGATGTATTTCACCCCCAGCATGCTCGCTCCGAGCGTCTGACATCATCGGTGTAGCAGCAATCCCTCTCGGGCTGCTTTGTGCACAGGGGATTTCGTTGGCAGATCCTAAAGGTGCTAAATCAGACTGCGAATGGGTTTGAATAACCCTGAAAAGTTCGTTAAGCATAGTACTATTTTCCATCGAACCAGACTCCTCGTATCCGGAACAGCAGCAAAAAATGTCAACTGATAACCAAAGAAAGAAATAAGCACAAAACACCCACAAAACGCGCAGCTCCGGAACAATAAAGGCTGTCTCAGTGTTCAAGGACCGAGTTGGTCTTAAAATAATCCAAAATGTCCGATCAAAAATAAAATTAAGAAGTATTTTATTACACTGATGAACGCACACAAAATAAAATAAAATGTATGAATACAGAACATAGATTAAGCGCTTTCGTCTCCCTCCACAGACTTCGTCAGAATCTAACATCATTTTCCAATGGTCCTTGTTTTATACATATTGTTCCAAGATCATTAGCTAGCAGTAACATCTTTAATTACCTAATTAATCTTTAAAGGGCTAACATGAGGAGAGGGCTAGCATATACAAAAAACAAAAATACAAAACACCAAAAGCCGAACAGTAGAATAAAGACAAATTTGGCAAAACCAAAATACTACAATAAGTCAAATTCAGTATAATTCAGTATGATTGAAGAGAAAATTGTTTCTGTACTGCACAATGTAGATATATTTACCCATCAATATAAATATAAATATATAAATAATTAAATATATGAATATATATATGTGCAAATAAATAAATATATAAATATATATAAAAAAAATTTTACGTACATTTTGAAAGTGACCATCCTTATCAATTAAAGAAAAATATTGTTAAAGGACAAATGATTAGGATGGCTAGAATGATTTCTGATGAGGGTGATTTTGTGAATGAAATTAATAATGTGGAGAGAATATTCCTTGAGAGAGGATATCCGATGGAACTTACTAATTCCATCAAGGAATATGTCCTTATAGGCAGGGGTAACAAATATATTCCCCTTTTGACTAGTGGGGGCACTTTAGGTTCAAGTTTTGAGTCAAATATCATAACGAACACCCACAATGGGCAGGGAGGTGATAATACTGATAATTTGGATACAATACCATACTTGACACTAACATACTACGGAGGTATGAGATGGTTAAAAAATGTATTAATGAGACTTGGGATTTGTTTAGAAATATATCTACAAAAACCAATGTGTTTCGGTGTAATATAAAATATAGTTTTAGGAAAAATAAAAATATTAAGAACATAATTGAAAGAGAAAAAATAAATACAGGAAGGACCAGTAAGAAGTATGGCACTTTTAGATGTGGTAGATGTGCACAGTGCTCTTATATTGCTGGATCAAAGGAAGTGAGAATACCTAGCCTGGACATGACACTTAGGGCTAGGAGGTATAATAGTTGCTATTCAAAAGGGGTAGTTTACTTAGCATTCTGTCAGGCATGGTGGAGTTACTATATAGGGAAAACCGAGCGCCATCTCAGATCTAGAATTTACGAACATATCAGGGACATCAACAAGCATAATGAAAATAATGCCCTGTATAGGCATGCCTTGACTTGTAAAGTGGCTGATTTTAAGTTCTGGGTAATAGAGGAGGTCGCTTACCCAGAAAGGGGTGGTGACTGGGAGACTCTTTTGGAGTATAGGGAAATGATTTGGCAACTGAGACTCAATGCATGTTGTGGCAAGGGTCTCAATGACCACATTTCTATTACCCCAGCATTGAAATTGTTATTGTTAGATAAAGAATAAAGTTAAAACAAGATGATAGTCATCATATTTAATCTTTTTTAAGAAATTTTTAGAATTTTATATAAAATTTTTTTTATATATATTTATATATTTATTTATTTACATATATATTCATATATTTAATTATTTATATATTTATATTTATATTGATGGGTAAATATATCTACATGTATTTTTGTTTTCTGCATATGCTAGCCCTCTCCTCATGTTAGCTCTTTAAAGATTAATTAGGTAATTAAAGATGTTACTGCTAGCCAATGATCTTGGAACAATATGTATAAAACAAGGACCATTGGAAAATGATCGGACTTTTTGGATTATTTTAGGACCAGCTCAGTCCTTGAACACTGAGACAGCCTTTATTGTTCCAGAGCTGCGCGTTTTGTGAATGTTGCTTAATAACATCAGAAAGCAGACTGACATATGCATCCTTCATCATGTTAGGAAGGAATTCCTACATGCTTTGAAAGTGATGTTTCTTTACCAATTAATCTAATTACTATACCCAGCCACTGGGGATGCACAAGCCAGTGCATTCCTTTGTGCCGGTCCCAAGCCCAGATAAATGGGGAGAGTTGCTTCAGGAAGGGCATTTGGTGTAATATTTTGCCAATTCATATATGCGGACAACAGTACAAATATACATACCAGATCGATCGAAGCCCGGGTTAACAATGACCGCCACCAGTACTGTTGGCTAACAGGGTGCTGGCAGAAACTGGGCTACTGTTGGCGGAAGGAGGAGAATAGGGGGAAGGCATGCCCGAAGGCAGGTAAAGGCTAGGACTGTGGAAGAGAGGGTCAGAACTTTGAATGTTGGGAGCATGACTGGTATAGGGAGAGAGCTAGCTGACATGATGGGCAGAAGGAAGGTTGGTATATTGTGTGTGCAAGAGACCAGATGGAAGGGGAGCAAGGCTAGGTGTATCGGAGGTGGGTTCAAATTTTTTATCATGGTGCAGATGGGAGGAGAAATGGCATAGGGGTTATCCTGAAGGAACAGTATGCCAAGAGTGTTTTAGAGGTGAAAAGAGTGTCGGATAGAGTGATGTTTATGAAGCTGGAAATTGATGGTGTAATGATGAAAGTTGTTAGTGCATATGCTCCACAAGATGGGTGTGCGATGGATGAGAAAGAAAAATTTTGGAGTGAGTTGGATGAAGTGGTGATGACTGTACCCAAGGGTGAGAGAGTGGTGATTAAAGCAGATTTCAATGGGCATGTTGGTGAAGGGAACAGAGGGGATGAGGAAGTGATGGGTAGGTACGGTGTTAAGCAAAGGAATGCAGAAGGTCAGATGGTAGTGGATTTTGGGAAAAAGATGGACATGGCTGTGATGAATATGTATTTTAACAAGAGGAAGGAGCATAGGGTTACATACAAGAGTGGATGAAGATCCACACAGGTGGATTATATCTTATATAGAAGGGCCAGTCTGAAGGATATTGGAGACTGTAAAGTGATGGCAGGGGAAGGTGTAGTTAGGCAGCATAGGATGATGGTTTGTAGGATGACATTGGTGATCAAGAAGAGAAGGAGGAGTGTGAGGGCAGCACCAAGGATCAAATGGTGGAAATTGAAAAAGGGTAATTGTGAGGTGGAGTTCAGGGAAGAGTTAAGACAGGCACTGGGTGGCAGTGAAGAGTTACCGAATAGCTGGGTTACTACAGCAGAGCTAGTGAGGGAGATGGCTAGAAAGGTGCTTGGTGTGACGTCTGGAAAGAGGAAGGAGGACAAGGAGACCTGGTGGTGGAATGAGGAAGTACAGCAGAGTATACAGAGAAAGAGGTTGGCGAAGAAGAAGTGGGATTGTCAGAGAGATGAAGAAAGTAGACAGTAGTATAAGGAGATGAGGTGCATGGCAAAGAGAGAGGTGGCGAAGGCTAAGGATATAGCATATGAAGAGTTGTATGAAAGGTTGGACACTAAGGAGGGAGGAAATGATCTGTACCTATTGGCTAGACAGAGGAACTGAGCTAGGAAAGATGTGCAGCAGGTAAAGGTGATAAAGGATAATGAGGGAAACATACTCACAAGTGAGGAGAGTGTGTTGAGCAGATGGAAAGAGTACTTTGAGGGGCTGATGAATGAAGGGAATGAGAGAGAGAGAAGGTTGAATGATGTACGGATAGTGAATCATGAAGTGCAGTGGATTAGCAAGGAGGAAGTAAGGATAGCTATGAAGAGGATGAAGAATGGAAAGGCTGTTGGTCCAGATGACATACCTGTGGAAGCATGGAGGTTGTTGTTGTTTATCTTTCGGCTTTTCCCGGTTAGGAGTCTTCACAGCAGAACTCCGGTCCGCTAATGATTAGCAGTTGTTTTTTATGGTGCCGAGTTGCCAGCCCGACGTCCAACCTTCAACGAAGGCACGCCCATTCAACGCATGTCTTTCGAATGCCCACTCGACTGCGGGGAGGACATGCAGACTCAGCACAGAAGGCACTCCCATCCCAAGCCGAGAATCGAACGGTGTTTAGGTGAAATGGTAGTGGAGTTTTTAACTAGATTGTTTAATGAAAACTTGGAAAGTGAGAAGATGCCTGAGGAATGTAGAAAAAGTGTTTTGATACCAATTTTTAAGAATAAGGGTGATATGCAGAACTGTAGTAACTACAGAGGGATTACATTGATCAGTGACAGCATGAAGTTATAGGAAAGAGTAGTGGAAACTAGGTTAAGAAGGAAGGTGATGATTAGTGATCAGTAGTATGGTTTCCTGCTGGGAAAGAGCACTACAGATGCAATGTTTGCTCTGAGACTATTGATGGAGAAGTACAGAGAAGGTCAGAAGGAGCTGAATTGTGTCTTTGTGGACTTATAGAAAGCATATGACAGGGTGCCTAGAGAGGAGTTGTGGTATTGTATGAGGAAGTTGGGAGTGTCAGAGAAGTATGTAAGAGTGGTACAGGATATGTATGAGGGTAGTGTGACAGCAGTGAGGTCTGCAGTGGGAGTGAAGGATGCATTTAAGGTGGAGGTGGGATTACATCAAGGATCAGCTCTGAGACGTTTCTTATTTGCAATGGTGATGGACAGGTTGATAGACGAGATCATACAGGAGTCCCCGTGGACTATGATGTTTGCAGATGACATTGTGATCTGTAGTGAGAGTAGGGAACAGGTGGAGGAGACCCTGGAGAAATGGGGATATGGTCTAGAGACAAGAGGAATGAACGTCAGCAGGACTAAGACAGAATATATGTGTGTGAATGAGAGGGAGGATAGAGGAATGGTGAGGATGCAGGGAGTAGAGGTGGTGAAGATGGATGAGTTTAAATACTTGGGATCAACAGAGAAGAGTGTCAGGAGTGATTTGTGACAGACGAGTACCAGTAAGAGTGAAAGAGAAGGTTTACAAGAGGGTAGTGAGACCAGCTATGTTATATGGGTTGGAGACAGTGGCATTGACAAAAAGGCAGGAGTCCGAGCTGGATGTGGCAGAGATAAAGATGTTAAGATTTGCACTGGGTGTGATGAGGGTGGACAGGATTAGGAATAAGTATATTAGAGGGTCAGCCCAGGTTGGAAGGTTTGGAGACAAAGCCAGAGAGGCAAGATTACATTGGTTTGGACATGTGCTGAGGAGGGATGCAGAGTATATTGGGAAAAAGATGCTAAGGATGAAGCTGCCAGGTAACAGGAAAAGAGGAAGGCCTAAGATAAGGTTTATGGATGTGGTGAGAGAGGACATGCAGGTGGTTGGTGTGACAGAGCAAGATGCAGAGGACAGGAAGAAATGGAAACAGATGATCCGCTGTGGCGACCCCTAATGGGAGCAGCCGAAAGAAGAAGAGAAGAATATATACATCCATCCATATATGTGGGTGTGTGTTTGTAGCACTGTGATTTTTTTGTATATATTATATATGCACTCTTACTGCATACTTATCTGTCTGCTTTTTTATAGATTGTATATATTTAGATATGGTTTTATATGTGTGTGTGTGTGTGTGTGTGTGTGTGTGTGTGTGTGTGTGTGTGTGTGTGTGTGTGTGTATAGAATTTGTATAATAAAAAGCACGAACAAACTTAGAAAAAATGACAAACTGATGGAAGGCAACCAGAGAAAGTACAAATATTTAAATTGAATATTTAATGAATTGTTTTTTGTTTGACTTAATAGACAAACTTCTTTAGATACTTGTCTAGTTAGTTGTCTTGTCATAGTCTGTCTATTAAGTCAAATGAAAATCGCTTCATTAAATATTTAATTTAAATATTTGTACTTTCTCTGGTTGCCTTCCATCAGTTTTTTGTTTTTTCTATATAATTTGTATGTTTAAATACACACACACACACACACACACAAATATATATATATATATATATATATATATATATATATATATATATATATATATATATATATATATGGGTCTACTTTGTTTCACTGAAAACACACTTCACTGAAACTCATTTCAATGAAAACTCATTTCACTGAAAATCAGTTGCCTGAGCACAATTCACTGAAAGCTCACTTCACTGAAAACTCATTTGATTGAAACTCATTTCGTAGAAAGGTATATGCCCTGTTCCCCACTGTAGTGCGATCCTGTGGTTAGTATATATAGTAAGGGGGAGGTGTACTGGGGGGGGGTGTGGAGGGCATAGCCCCCCACCTATTTTAAATGTTGGAAACCATAGACATGGATACTTACAAGTTGAATGAATAACTCTTTCCAGAAGTTAATATATACCCAAACTATGTGGGGAGCTACTCCGCCACACCCCCAATGTGAGGGGGTCTGTCCCCCACACCCCCCCCTTACTATATATACTAACTCCAGAATCCCACTACAGTGGGGAACAGGGCATTTACCTTTCAACGAAATGAGTTTCAGTCAAATGAGTTTTCAGTGAAGTGAGCTTTTGGTGAATTGTGTTCAGGCAACTGATTTTCAGTGAAATGAGTTTTCAATAAAATGACTTTCAGCGAAGTCTGTTTTCAGTGAAATGAAGTAGACCCATATATATATATATTTATATATATATATATATATATATATATATATATATATATATATATATGGATCTACTTCAGTAGATCGAACATATTACAAGTTCGAACCACATGGCCGAGACCATATGTTAGAACTTGTAATAGTTCGAACACTGAAGTAAAAAAAGAAAAAAACAACAAAAAACAAAATTAAACATCTGTAGCAGGGGGGCTACACCCCCGGCACCCTCCACACCCCCTTACTTAAATATAATAACTCCGAGATCGCACTACATTGTGAAAAAGGGAAATCTTCCCATTCTGCACTGTACGGAGATCTCCATTCAGTCCGATCAAACATTTACAAGTTCGAACATATGGTCTCGGCCATATGAGGTTCAAACTTGTTGTATGTTCTATCTACTGAAGGGGACCCATATATATATATATATATATATATATATATATATATATATATATATATATACACACACATATACATATATATGGGTGTACTTACTATGATCAAAACATTTGAATGTCATTGTCAATAACATCAACCAAAAAAGGTTGACAATGCTGATGTTGACAGGGCAATACCTATGCACAAGAAAAATCCTCTCCACATGCAAACTAAAAGTAAAAAAAAAGAGAAAAAACATTGTGTTTTTCAGGGGAGCAAGCCCCCTGTACCCCCACACACCTAGTACTAATTATATATACAAACTCCAAGAATGCATTATCCCCAGGGAAGGGACATATTCCCCAACCCCAGATATTGTCAGTATCACACACCTGTGGACCATCTGCTTTGTCGACCAAAGCGTGTCGACAAATATATATATATATATATATATATATATATATATATATATATATATATATATAAATAGATAGATATATTTGTATGTGTGTGCAACTAAATAATCTCACTGCAGCATTCTATTCATGACGTCTAATGAAGTCAGAATTTCATAATTTTTGGCCTACTACAAAGATCAATAATGTACTTATGGAATAGTCCCTTTCCCTGACATGTACATATATGTCTACCCTTTACATAGCATCATGGCTATTTTACATTTTATTTAGGATAGTGTCACTTTTCCTGTGATAGTTTTTTTCTTTGTGTGTTGTGTGCACTAGTTTATTAATCTGTATTTTGCTCCATGGCTACAAGTTCAGAGGCTTTTCTTATGTTTGGACAAGTCATCCAAAAATGGGTTACACTGCATCAAATTTTCTGTACTAAGGAAGGCCTGAAAACACACAGAAGCAAACTTTTTTTCAGGGGGCTAGCATCCTTCACCCCACATACCCTAACTTACATATGCCAACTCCACGGTCACACAACAGTGGAGAAAGTGAAAACCTTACTGCAGAGTACCTTCTGTTTAATGTAATATAAATTCATACAGTTTCAACAAACCACAATGAGAAGAAGTCATAGTAAAGCCACTTACACCAACTCTGTTCACTGAAGTGCAGGAGAACCATAAGCTGAAAGAGATCACAACACCCACTCATCTAACTTTTAATTAGTATTCATAACGTGCTGTCTAGATTTGCGGACATTATATTCTTCCTGGCAATTCCTTGATTCATACCCTTGTAGATTTCTTGTTATATTTTTGATTATACTGCAAATCTGGATGATTAGCAAGTATCTGTGTGACAGCTATATATATGTGGAACAGGGAATTCTGGGAATACAGCAACCTGACATAATTTACAAGATATAGAGTGAAAGTTCATAACTGCTACGAGCTGTAAATGGGATTATGTCTATGAAGATAACCATCTGGGAAAAGGCAAAGGTTAAAATACATTAGAGCAATTTCATGTGACTGAGAACTGGGTCAATAAAAAGAAATGTATGGAACTAGGAATGACAGAGCAGTGCTGCTTTCAAATGGACGTTCATTGATTAAATTAGTTTGGGCTTGCACTTAGAATTGTATTTTATGCTTGTTAAGTGCTGAATGCTGGTTTATAGTGCTGGAATAATGCAGGAAGAGAAGAACTTTATGTATATTTTCAAACTTTTAAACCTCAGGATTAAATATCATTTAGCTTTTTTTTTTCAGCTGCTGACAGCAAATTCAGTTTTACCATTGAGGCATATCTACCATGATAAATGATAATAGCATAGCCACGATGTAGCTATTACACTAATCCTTTTCTTAACATGGCAGCTGAATAACAGGCACTCAAAGGTATGAATGCTGGCTACAGTGCTTGATGTTAAAACATTAGATAAAAAGGTCATGATTTTGTAAAGGAGTGCAACGCCTATGCATCCCCATAAAATCAGCTGTGTCTGCTCTCATGACAATACATCTAGTGCTCCCAAATTTGTGGTACTTTGCACTATATCACTGGCACCAAAATGTTGTCTCCATTAAAATCTATACAAAGGTTTTATATTGTTAATATGTGTCTGTTAGATGTTTATAGCAATACTTTTAAATGCACTGTATGAACTTTGTGCATATAAGAGCACTGTCGTTGTCATCAGTGAATCATCCAGTTACAGCTTTTGTATACTGGGGATTTGTAATTTTAGTAATATATAAAAACTGATATCAGCTTGTATGAGGCTATTAGCATAATTATGTGAGTTCCAGCAGATATTTTAAAAGCAAGATTAACCCTCCAGTGCTGCTCAAAATGACAAACATTTAAACAGTGCACAATAAATGGTACTAAATAGTAAAAATGCAATATAACAACTGACAAAACTCCTGCTGATTCAGGGGAAATGTGGCTTCTCAGGATATATCTCATGTAGACAGTGACTGTTCATTCAGATGCCTAGTCTGGAGCTGAAATAGGAAGAAAGGTTAATAATAAATGTGTTTAATTCCAAAAGTTCTAAGAAATGTTAAAACTGAATGCATAGCAAAGCTACCTGCAGACCTTTGTGGCTTCAATACAAAAATTCTGAAAATGAACAGAAATTGAAGGACACAAAATGCACTGTCTTAGTTTTGCAGTTTCTAAGCCCAACAAAAACAGCAGATGCATCACTTTTATCAGTGAATGTAGAGAGGTCAATGTTTCAACATCAACTGTTTTTTATGATTTATATTCTTTAGCTCACACCAATTTTTCAAATGACACCTGCTTCAAAGTTCAACAATCAGCCCGATCCCTTTGGTCTGGATCAATTTCTTCTGACAGCCAGCTTCAGTACTGCATCATTATAACATACCAGCTCTAAGGAAAGAGAATATGCAGCTGATGTCTGGTAAATGAAAATATTTCTCTTCACTACAATGTAAAGCAAGATGAGAAATGAGATTGTGAACAAGGCTCACGTCAGAGATGTGGGGACCCTAAGAATGATTACCTATTGGGGGCCTGTAGCAGCTGCTCTGTCCTTTCAAGTAGAATCCAAAGTGTGGAGAGGGTGTGGCTGTAACAGATTTTATGAGTGCTATTTATTTATTAGCATTAGACTTGCATGGATGCATAGCAGGATACGCACAGACAGTAAGCATAATCCAATTTCAATGAATAAATGGATCAATAAATGAATTAATTAATACATAAATAATAAATAAATGTAATACTGCGTTTCTTTAAGGCTTGCTTCAGTTCCTAAAATTGCTTAAAGGCTGCTATGGTCAGAAATTGTATTATAATTTTCTACATCACAGTTTTCTCAGACACTATTACAGTGGCTCATTGTCAAACCACAGGAAAGTGCAACAGCCTCAGTGAAATATCAAAAAACTACTTTGAGCCTCCACATATAAAAATAAAGTGCATTCCGCACTCTATAGAAACAGACCAACTCTCCACCGTTATGCACACAAGCACACACACACACACACACACACACACACACACACACACACACACACACACACACACACACACACACACACACACACACACACTCTTTAAACCCATTGTGCACAGTAAATTGTCAGCTCTATTCATCAAATAGATGTGGAGGAAATGGAAATAAGAACAGTAAACAGAGGGAAAACTCACAAGGGTATACCTTAGGTATAAGAGGTGGGGGGAAGTGTATTTTTATTCAGGGGAAGAGACCCTTTTTATACATAGAAAATAAGGGAGGGAGGGAAAGAAGTGGATGGGATAGAGGAAGAAGGGAATGCATCAGGGGCAGACAGACAAATATAAAACATTGATATAGGACAGACAAGGATTGTAGACGCACAAAAGTCTGGGTGGACATTGGATGGATATAGATACAGAGGCTGGACAAGCAGTGCCTGGGAGGGCTGGACAATAAAAAAGGAATTGGAAATGATGATACATAAGTGGGGAAAAACAGGATGGGGATAGCATAGGGTTCTGGCATAGTTGTATAACAGACCAGCCCAGAAGTCAGTAAATCCAGGTTTCACTTGCCTGGAGGGTTGATATTATGAGCTGGTTGCTCCTCTGGTGGCCCAGTGGCCAGGATCTGTCAGTTACATGATTCCACAAGCCACACTAGCCAATTCTTTAAGCTGATAAGATCTCCATTTCTTTCTGCACCTTATTAGCTACTGCCTCTATAGCTCATGCTGAGAGACCAGACGAGACCCGTCAAAATAACTTTCAGAAGAACAACCTTTGCCCCTCTCCAGAGAAGCAGCCAGACTTGTTTCCAGTGACCCTCTGAGTCACTTCCATCAAGGGAGCCAATGCCATCTACAGAGTGACAACCCTGGAACACCAGAGGTATCTGCCATTACAGACCAAGGAGCATGTCGTCTGTTTCAACCAGCCATATTTAGCTCACACTCCTCTACCATGGAAAAAACAATGTGTGTCTTCCTACGTCTACCTGTAAAACAGTACTGAAAAAAATACTTACAGTACATGAATGTCTCTATCTCCCTAATCTCTGCCTCCCACTATCAAAGCAGATCAATATGGCACCACCTGAGAGCACTGCAGTGATGCTAGCACAGCTGAACAGATCGTGGCAAGTCCACGCCAAGTATCCCTCATCCACAAGAGGACATCCTACTGCTCCAGAAAGCACTACATAAAGCTAGAGCTCTGCATTCCACAGTGCCTGAAGTCACATGGCCTCTCACACAGGTCTGATCAAGCAACCGCAAGTACTACTGCACAGACACATTTGAGGTTCACACGTTGTACAACATAGCACTGCAATGTGGTTCCACCGTATCTTTCTAGCACTGCACCACAGTACTAGAAATTGATATAATGCTGCAATGCAGTGCCATGGGTATACATATACATATGCAGTATGCCTGAGCGCACTAGTCACATGCATCATGGTCACTATGACATGTACGGCTACCACAAGGATGTCTGGGCACTGCAATGTGTTATGGCAGTGATTCAAACACAGTGGCATTAAGTAACTTCATTAGCATAACTACTACACTATTTAGTCTTTGTCAATATGATATACGTGTTGTCACCACTTTGTACAACATTGCTCATTACTATGCAATTAGTTGAGATTCTGTAGGCTTGGAGCTTTACAGAATGTCAGATAAAGTATCTCAACAAAAACAACAAGCCTTATAGTGCATATAATTCACACTGAGGCAAATACATTCACGCACATGAAACTGGGAACCCAGGAAAGTGGTATACCACTGGATCATCTGCTTATGGCTATGAGCTGAAACCATGTATCAGAAACCGTGTGTAGGATATTCTACAGAGAGTTTTAGATTGGTATGTAATCAGAGGAGGTTCTGCATAAATTGCACCTAATTAACATGTGCCTAAAGGGGAGGCAGTGACTATGGCAACAGTATGTAAATGGGAGGAACCTATGCATAGCTGTCCCTGTGGCTGACAAACAGCTACATAAAGAGAATGATGTAGCCATAGGTATAGGCATACCACAGCATACCATATATGCCTACTGATTGATATGTTTTGCCTATATGTGCTTGTGTACTGGCATACCCACCAAAAGGAGGCAATGCCTGGAAAAGTTCACCACCCAGGAGAACAAAGTGTTACTACAAGCCCTCCACACACACACATCGTATGTGCCTCCTGAGCAAAGGTGCTGAAAACAGTCAGTTCTTAGACTAGATTTGGCATGGACTGGTTCAAGATGTGAATGCTGTAGACTTTCATAATAGGCTTCTGTAATAGGTTCAAAGAAGGATTAATTATATGATACTCTGTGGAACATTCCAGTAGACAGAGGTTAGATCATTAGAGCATCATGAATGAAGTGATTTACTGAAGCTCAGATTTCAGTCTCAAGCACCAAACATGGAGAGTGGCTCCTCATACTTGTAGGGTGCTTTGATATGGGAGCTGGGTTGGGAACAACCACATGTATGTCACTCTGGGATGCACCAAGTTAGTAATGTCCATTACAGTACACTATAGTACACTTCACTGAATTTCCCATTTGTATATCTATCATTTTGGGTGCTTCTGGGCTGCAGTGCAACAACCTGCACGTGGTAGGCCTGTCAAAAGTTTGATGTACCTCTACTTTCCTGTACAGTAATATGAATATCAAAGGGGTTTATAAGGGACTATACTTGTGCAGGCAAACAATGTTATCATATGTGTTCATGCTTTCACAGTTTCTACTGATGGTGGGTCCAGCACAGCAAGATAACATAGGGTAATGACAGCAGTGTACCTGTGGCTAATGATGACAAGAAAATGCAGGTTGCAAAGTTCAATGAAATAGTGGCACTGTCTGCAACCCAACTGGAGGAAGGTCACCTACATCCGCCATTACAGTGTAAAGTTTATTTGGGTATGGGAGGACTTGGCCATTACCCAAAGCAGTAGCACATATCTACTCTGAAATCTTAAGGTTAACTATCCTTTGCATATTAACTGCTATTAGTGGTAGGAATGAAACCTCATGTTGTTAGTTCTGTTCTGTAAATTATTAACAGCATTTGTGTAGAGGGTTAAAACCTACAGCCTCATGACAAATTAATTGGTAGACAAAGGCTTTATCTTGTAAATATGACTTGTACAGCTTATAAAGCAGTTTTACTAGCAAAACATGTGTATACCATATAGCCACAAAGTAAATATACAACAGTTAATGTTGCACACTATTTTGTTTTTTATTAAAAGTAGTAGAAAACAGGCAAAAATAGACACTGCTGACATACCTCTCAACTGTCCCTGATTTTCAGGGACATCCCTGAATTTGACTCAGATTTTAACTCTGTCCCTCTTAATCCCTCCTAAAACTAGTGACTTTTGGAGGAAAGGTGGTGAATTACACTTAATGAATAATGACAATAATTAAGAGTTATAAACTTATTTTACTTCAGAAAATGTGTATTAATTCATATGCTCTGATTCTGTCAATGTTTCAAGTTAATAGCACTAATATTTTAAAAGTGTCCCTGATTGTCCATGATTTTTTCTTGACTTGTCCCTGATTCTGTTGAAATTTGTCTCCAACTGGTTGAGAGGTCTGACTGCTGAGTAAGGAAAATTGTCAGTGTTAGAGTTCACTAATGAGTTTAAAACCAAGGTATTTTCTTTAGGATGGGGTGTGAATGGATGACATGATAGCAGCCTTGTCTGCAGCTGAAATACGGTCCACTGCAACTGGAGACAGCCAGGTAATGGATGTAAGTGCAGATTGTTCAACAAAGCAATTTAATCCAGAGCAAGATCACCTTAAATTGTAAATTGCACATAATAGATCTAGAGCCGGGTATACTATTTCTCAAAGCAGTGAGAGAATGAAACAGCTTGAATTATAAAGAGAGTATGATCAGGCAGAAGGAAAGCAAAGGAACAGAGATCAGAAGCTGAAGAAAGTGAGAAGCAGTGTCAGCATGAGAAGGTGCTAGATTTTCATCAAAGGCAGTGAGTAATGGCATGAAAGCTGAACTCTAGATGCCAAAGTCAGTAAAGACGGGGATGACATTGCTAGTTTTATTTGGGCATTTCAAAGGATGCGTATTCAGCATTAAAACTGACCAGAGGCAATGACTGAGGTTTTTGACTCCTCTGTTTATGGGTATGTCAGTGCATGAACTCAGTAAATTGACTAATATGGAATGTTGTGATTATGCAAAAGTCCAAAATGTTTTTTAAAAGGCTTTTAATTTACTTTGATGCTTCCCGAGAAATGATCAGGAAGATGAAAGACAGATAGCAGTGCCAGTAATTGTATTGCAGAAATAAACTCATACCTACATAGGTGGCAACTCACTACTTTTGAAATGTTAGCATACCTTATGACAATGAAGTTAACCGTGATTATTTTGCTTGAGGACAAAAGTACCTGGTTAGCAGATTAGGAGTATAACACTCCTGAGGAAAAGGAGAAAAAGGTGACCTTTATATAACCAGAAGGGTACAACTTCAAATGAAAGGGGTACCAACCATCACACATGGGTAAAAAGATACCTAAACCTCCAGATCAGGTTGCATCGGCAAAAGTGTAAAGCACTGGCTCAAGTAGATGACAGGGTCTTGAAGTAAAATGTTTGCAGTGTAACCAAGTATGGCAGGTATGATGCTACTGTGATAGGTTAGGAAACAAAATACACATGAGACCTCTCATAAAAGTAGCAACACACTTTTGGTAGATTGCCTTGAAACAGAGAACAGTACTTGTTCCCGATTATCACAGTAGTCTGTACCTTATCCTGGAAGAGAGATGAAACAGGCATTATTGTTAAGCATGATACTGCAACAATATAACTGTTGCTCGGCTTGCAGTTGCTAGAGATAAGCACTACCTACCCAGGTAGTCCACTCCAGTTAGGGTTATGGGAGAGACACTTTTTTGGGGTGTCATTGGCCAGGGTTCATTTGGACTGAAAAGAGGGCTGTGTTTGATGACATCCTAGCAGGTGTTCTAATATGTAATGAATTTGATAACATAGTTCTATGGGTACATGCAGCTACATGTAGCCAACCATGGAGACAATCACATGGGAAATGTAGCACAATGTGAAAGAAAATGTGTAAAATGGAATATAAGTACATGTGCTGTTCACATCTGGTAGCATGGCCACATAAGAATAAGTGTTAGCTGGTAGTGAAAAGCCTAAACGAGAGCCACAGCTGACAAAAAATAACGGACTTCCTCTGGAAGTTCATTCAGGGAAGAAATGTTAGCAGACTTTATGACAATGAAGTTAGCCCTTATTACTTTGCTTGAGGACAAAAGTGTAAATCTGAGACAAAGTTGTCAAAAAGTATTGGATTGCTGCTACAAGTCAATCTATGGAGGATTACAAAGAGTTATTGCAAGGATATTTTGGCGGATTTGAAGCCACGGTGGTGCAGCGGTAGCGTTGTCGCCTCATAGCAAGAGGTTCTCCCATTCGATTCTCGGCTGGAGCGCCTTCTGTGTGGAGTCTGCATGTCCTCACTGTGGTTGAGTGGCATTCAAAAGACTTGAGTGAATGGGCATGCCTTCGTTGAAGGTTGGGCATCGGGCTGGCACCTCGGCACCATAAAAATCGACTGCCAATCGTTAGCGAACTGGAGTTCTGCTGTGGCGACCCCTAACCAGGAAAAGCCAAAAGAAAAACATTAAAGAGTTATTGCAGGGATATTTGTCAGATCCCAGTTTGCAAAACTTTAAGGAGTTAGCTACTAAGGCTCCTGATTCATAACTCTCAACTGTACAGATTTTAGCAGAATGTACAGATTTTTGCCTCATATTTTTGCCTGTTTTTCATAAAATGGTGGTTTTCTGGCAAACCATTAAAGATTTAAGTTAGAAAACAATGACAGACATTTGAGTTTCAGACTTCAAACCTTTCATAAAATTCATGCTAATGCAAAACCTGTTATTCTATCAGCTTTCTAAGTTTGTAAGAACAATATTTAAAAATTGTCCCTACTTTTGGGCCTTTGTACCACATTTATTTATGGCTTTGTCCAGATTTCTTGCACTAAGAGTTTAGAGGCATGCTCCTGATCCTCAAGGGCAGGGACAAGAAATTGCTGCTGATGGTAGTCCCAAAATCCTACAACAGAGCACTTTTAGCCATAGCCCATAACATTCTTTTTTTTTCAGATCTTTTAGCCATCAAGTATAACAAAAACAAAGTGTATGCATAATGTCAGTTTGTCAGGCATTACAAAAGATGTAAAAGAGTACTACTGCCAGACATGAGAGTAGTGCTAAAGGGCTAACAAGGTAAAAGATAGCATGAAAGCTGCTTTGTTGTTATTGTCTATTATCAAGGAACTATCTCAGAGTATAGCCATGGACAATGTTGGCCTCTTAGTACACCAAACATCACGAGTAAGAGATATATCTTTTAAGTGCTCCATTGTGCTACTAGGTACCTCAAGGTGGTGGCTTTGTCATTTGTCATTTGTAGAGGCAAAGAAGGTGACAAATGCTCTCTCAAACTTAATTTCTAGAATTTATCAACAAAGCTTGCCTAAATCTAGGAATGAGGGAGATTTCTGAGGAAAACTGTAAAAGCAATTTAAAATGGTCACTGTTCTTTCAAAGAAAATTACACCATGAGTGAACAAAGCTATATTAAAGTTTTGTCACATTTTAAAAACATGTAAAATTATTTAAAAGATAAAACAAAAGAAGCTCCATTGTGCTGCCTTTTCAGTAAACAGTACTGTATGAAAGAAAGTGAGTAAAATGGAATATAAGCTCATCTGCCACTATAAAATTGTATTAGTTTTAAAAATAAACCAATCCTTGCTTCACAGTGTATTCACACATGTATGCACTATTGCAAGATTAATACTTCATGTGATGCTGAGCTATGACAAAAATATTTCCTTCCTTGGACTCTGGCTTGCTAAATGTTCACTAGAACAAGCATCTTTGTTAATTCTAGCACAAAAACTGGTCAAACTGTCTCACTATCTCACTCCCTTCCGTAATAGTACATACAAACTGCTATAATGGATGGACAGTTTCCCATCATTTCACCGATCAGCCTGATTGACATTAGGCATCCTGAGGCAAATTAGTAATTGCCTCATGTATACTGACAACCACTTACTCCTGAAACACACAAATATCCTATGTGAGAAATGTAATCACACTATGAAACTGGAATCAATTCTCTCATGTAACAACAAACTGGACATCAAACACGCACACTTTCCCTCTCACACAAAATGAGGTCATGACACATAAACCCACGTATGTGAAGGCACTCATTAGAAGCCTACCAAAAGATCAAAGACCTCCCAAATGTAAATCACTTGCACATACTGCTATGCAAATAGAAACTACTACACAAAATAACACATACACCAGTATCTCAGCAAATGAGCCCCTAAGGCAAAGCACCTCAAATCTAATGTCTTGGTCATAGGTGACTCAACAGTGAGACACACAGATGTCCCCCTCACCAGGCTGGACAAGGAGAAGGTCACAGTCAGCTACCTGTTAGGTGTTAGGATCCATCAAATCAAACACGCATTCAAGTCACTCGACAACAAGTACAGTTACGACTCTGTCATAGTCCATGTCAGGGTGAATGACTTGAGACATACTTCTTTGGACTATATGAAGAAAGACATGACTGAACTCTCAGATTATGTGTCCCAGGCAGGTATGACCCTAGCCCTAAGAAGCATTCTACCTTCACCCAGGATGATGCCACAGTATAAATAAAAAAATGATTGACTTCAACAATTGGCTTAGCTTTTGGGGTCAGTCCAGGGGAATCCAGTATCTGTCAGCCTGGGAAGACATGATTGACAGGCCATGCTGCTTTGCCAGAGATGGTCTGCACCTGTCTCTTCTAGGCTTTCGGATACTGGCAAAAGTGCTTGCCTCCCCCATAACGCTTTTTTTCAGGCAATGTCACAACAACAAAATTTCCAATGTAACAAAATCCACTCAAGATAAACTCAAGGTTCTGCTGCTTAATGCTAGGAGTCTAAATATGAAACTGCACTCCCTGGAAGCAGTCCTCACCATGAAAGTTGCTGATGTCCCTGCAGTTCCTGAGACATGGTTCAAGGCCACAGACAGCACCCCAGTTGTGCAAGACTACAATGACTATAATGACTTCCACACATTCAGACTTCAAAATGAGCATGAAAGAACCAAAGGTGGAGATGTGTCCATTCGCATTAAAGTCAAGTATACTTTGAGACTGGTCAAACAGTACAACTCTCTCAAACTACTCCATTTCCAATTAACTATAGGCAAAATACATCATTGCTAGCTATAGGTCTCCCACCATGAGCCAAGAAAAACACACCACCTACCTGGACTTACTGGAGTCACTCGCCATGCAGCCCAACACCTTATTCATTGGAGAGTTCAACTGTCTTTCCATCGACTGGGCGACATACATGAGCATAAACTTGCTCACCCAGAGGTTCCTGGACTTTGTCAATACAAATGCTCTGGAACAGATAGTCTGCACCATCACAGGGTACTTAAATGTCCTAGACATAGTACTCACTAACATAGGAGGTCACTGCACTCCCCACTGTGTGATGCCATTCCCTGGTAAGGTCGAACCATAAATCAGTCTCATTCAAAGTAACTATTGATAGATTCATCTGTACCTGACCAGATTAAAACCAGGTCCTTCTGAAAAAGCAAGCCACCCTGGTGTAAATCAAGTATAAATAGGTTATATAACAAAAGGAAGTAACTGATGCCTAAGAACAAGAGGGAACTGACTCTGTAGAGAAAGAATTCCTTCCACAGCTTGAACAAGCAAATCAGAAATCTTGTAAAGTCTTCTAAAGTTAATTATGAAGCTAAAATAGCATCCCTAGCTAAAGATAATCACAAAGCATTCTTTAACTACATCCAAAATCTAAAAGGGAATGCCCAGCTATGCGCCAAAGTGGTAGTAAATACTACCACTCATACTATACCTGAGGAAATTGCCAACCTGCTAGCTGACAGATTTGGCACAAACTTCAACCCCCTGTTCCACCAGCCATACCCCAAAGCATACCTGATACCAATCATCTGCCTAGTATCTCTAGAGATCAGGTCATATATGCACTCTCCAAGGCTAAAACACAGCCTCAGTGGGATTAAATAACATTCCAGGTTGCTTATTAAGCAATCTGAAACAGGACCTAGTGGACCCACTAGGCATTCTCTTTAACCATTGCCTGAGAACTTGCTTTGTTTCAACAGAGTGGAGAACAACAGCAATAATCCCCATGCACAAAGTGAGGCTATCAACTGACCCAGGAACTATAGATCCATAAATCTAACCAGCCTCATCTGCAAGGCCATGGAAAGAATCATCATGGACCTTATCAAAAAGGACAGACGTGACCTTCAGACTCTAGACCCAACCCAGTTTGGCTTCATTAAGGGTAGATCATGCTTATTAAACCTTGTAGACTTCTTCAAGAAGGTCACCAATGCCCTGGATGAAGGTAAGACAGTGTATACTGCCTATCTCGACCTAACCAAGGCTTTTGACACAATACCCCACTCAGGTATTATTGAGAAACTCCCCCAGCTGGGGATTAACCCTTATGTCACTAGATGGGTTGTCATTTGGCTCACCATCAGAACACATAATGTCAAAGTTGGTGACACCATCTCTACCAGTAGACCTATCCCCAGTGGTGCACCAGAAGGATCTGTGCTGGGCTCTTTACTGTTTGGAATCTATTTCTTGGAAGTTCAGGCTAAAATTGATGGCCTTTGGCTTACCAAGTTCACTAAGGAGTGCAAATTGGATGCAATTACTGAGTCCCCCAATGGTGTTAACATATTATAGGAGGGGCTGATATAAACAAATGACTGGTGCCAAGCCATTGTTTAAAACTAAACGCAAAAAAGTGCATTATTATCCCCCTTGGCAAAGCAGAATTCCCTGCTAATTACAATATTGATAGCACTCCCCCCCCCCCCAAGTTCGAACCCAGAGGTACAAGATCTGGGAACACATGTAGATAGCAATCTGAATTTTGACCACCAAGTTTCTACAGTAGTAAGGAAAGTTTTCTCCACTGCTGAGTAAAGGCATTGCATCCAAGACTAAGGATGTTATAACTCCTCTGTACTCGACCATTATCAGACCATTAACAGAGTACAACACTCCCTTCTACATATACCTCACCAGACACCTATAGCAGCTGGAGAGACCACAGAGGTTTCTCACCAAGAAACTAAAGGGCCTCCAAGCCATGACTTGGACAGACTGAAAGTCCTGTCACTGTACTGTGTATCATATAGGCTGCTGAGAGGCGACTTGTGCCTGGCCTGCAGGGCAGTGTCTGACCCTGCACTGATGGACATGCTGCACATCCATAAGTCAAACAACACAAGAGACACTCACTCTAGGGTTCTTAACCTAGCTTGTGACCTTAACAAAACATGCTGGAGAGACAGATATATCTCCCAGAGATTGCCACTACTCTGGAATAAACTTCCGATTCACGTGAAGCAGAGCTCCTCATTGACATTCAAGTGCAACCTGGACAAATGCATGGGAGACCATAAATTCACCCGGGGGTGGCACCCATGTCCGTCATGGACAGCAGTAGTTGGCGTTTATCATAGACATGCATAGTTATCATGCAATACTTTATATGCCTTAATACTTATGCCTTTCTTAATAGTATC